>NC_137141.1:1580692-1618192 GCF_949319135.1 Squalius cephalus
CACTCGTCGAGAGCAGAATCTGTGTGGAAACACACTCGTCGAGAGCAGAATCTGTGTGGAAACACACTCGTCGAGAGCAGAATCTGTAGGGAAACACACTCGTCGAGAGCAGAATCTGAAGGGAAACACTCGTCGAGAGCAGAATCTGTGTGGAAACACACTCGTCGAGAGCAGAATCTGAAGGGAAACACTCGTCGAGAGCAGAATCTGTGTGGAAACACACTCGTCGAGAGCAGAATCTGAAGGGAAACACTCGTCGAGAGCAGAATCTGTGTGGAAACACACTCGTCGAGAGCAGAATCTGTAGGGAAACACACTCGTCCAGAGCAGAATCTGTGTGGAAACACACTCGTCGAGAGCAGAATCTGTGTGGAAACACACTCGTCGAGAGCAGAATCTGTGTGGAAACACACTCGTCGAGAGCAGAATCTGTGTGGAAACACACTCGTCGAGAGCAGAATCTGTGTGGAAACACACTCGTCGAGAGCAGAATCTGTGTGGAAACACACTCGTCGAGAGCAGAATCTGTGAGGAAACACACTCGTCGAGAGCAGAATCTGTGTGGAAACACACTCGTCCAGAGCAGAATCTGTGTGGAAACACTCGTCGAGAGCAGAATCTGTGTGGAAACACACTCGTCGAGAGCAGAATCTGTAGGGAAACACACTCGTCCAGAGCAGAATCTGTGTGGAAACACACTCGTCCAGAGCAGAATCTGTGTGGAAACACACTCGTCCAGAGCAGAATCTGTAGGGAAACACACTCGTCGAGAGCAGAATCTGAAGGGAAACACTCGTCGAGAGCAGAATCTGTGTGGAAACACACTCATCGAGAGCAGAATCTGTGTGGAAACACACTCGTCGAGAGCAGAATCTGTGTGGAAACACACTCGTCGAGAGCAGAATCTGTAGGGAAACACACTCGTCGAGAGCAGAATCTGTAGGGAAACACACTCGTCGAGAGCAGAATCTGAAGGGAAACACACTCGTCGAGAGCAGAATCTGTGTGGAAACACACTCGTCGAGAGCAGAATCTGTGTGGAAACACACTCGTCGAGAGCAGAATCTGTAGGGAAACACACTCGTCGAGAGCAGAATCTGTAGGGAAACACACTCGTCGAGAGCAGAATCTGTGTGGAAACACACTCGTCGAGAGCAGAATCTGTGTGGAAACACACTCGTCGAGAGCAGAATCTGTGTGGAAACACACTCGTCGAGAGCAGAATCTGTGTGGAAACACACTCGTCGAGAGCAGAATCTGTAGGGAAACACACTCGTCGAGAGCAGAATCTGTAGGGAAACACACTCGTCGAGAGCAGAATCTGTGTGGAAACACACTCGTCGAGAGCAGAATCTGTGTGGAAACACACTCGTCGAGAGCAGAATCTGTGTGGAAACACACTCGTCGACGAATCTGTGTGGAAACACACTCGTCGAGAGCAGAATCTGTAGGGAAACACACTCGTCGAGAGCAGAATCTGAAGGGAAACACACTCGTCGAGAGCAGAATCTGTGTGGAAACACACTCGTCGCGAGCAGAATCTGTAGGGAAACACACTCGTCGAGAGCAGAATCTGTGTGGAAACACACTCGTCGAGAGCAGAATCTGTGTGGAAACACACTCGTCGAGAGCAGAATCTGTGTGGAAACACACTCGTCCAGAGCAGAATCTGTAGGGAAACACACTCGTCGAGAGCAGAATCTGTGTGGAAACACACTCGTCGAGAGCAGAATCTGTGTGGAAACACACTCGTCGAGAGCAGAATCTGTGAGGAAACACACTCGTCGAGAGCAGAATCTGTGTGGAAACACACTCGTCGAGAGCAGAATCTGTGTGGAAACACACTCGTCGAGAGCAGAATCTGTGTGGAAACACACTCGTCGAGAGCAGAATCTGTGGAAACACACTCGTCGAGAGCAGAATCTGTGTGGAAACACACTCGTCGAGAGCAGAATCTGTGTGGAAACACACTCGTCGAGAGCAGAATCTGTAGGGAAACACACTCGTCGAGAGCAGAATCTGTGTGGAAACACACTCGTCGAGAGCAGAATCTGTGTGGAAACACACTCGTCGAGAGCAGAATCTGTGTGGAAACACACTCGTCGACGAATCTGTGTGGAAACACACTCGTCGAGAGCAGAATCTGTAGGGAAACACACTCGTCGAGAGCAGAATCTGAAGGGAAACACACTCGTCGAGAGCAGAATCTGTGTGGAAACACACTCGTCGCGAGCAGAATCTGTAGGGAAACACACTCGTCGAGAGCAGAATCTGTGTGGAAACACACTCGTCGAGAGCAGAATCTGTGTGGAAACACACTCGTCGAGAGCAGAATCTGTGTGGAAACACACTCGTCCAGAGCAGAATCTGTAGGGAAACACACTCGTCGAGAGCAGAATCTGTGTGGAAACACACTCGTCGAGAGCAGAATCTGTGTGGAAACACACTCGTCGAGAGCAGAATCTGTGAGGAAACACACTCGTCGAGAGCAGAATCTGTGTGGAAACACACTCGTCGAGAGCAGAATCTGTGTGGAAACACACTCGTCGAGAGCAGAATCTGTGTGGAAACACACTCGTCGAGAGCAGAATCTGTGTGGAAACACACTCGTCCAGAGCAGAATCTGTGTGGAAACACTCGTCGAGAGCAGAATCTGTGTGGAAACACACTCGTCGAGAGCAGAATCTGTGTGGAAACACACTCGTCGAGAGCAGAATCTGTAGGGAAACACACTCGTCGAGAGCAGAATCTGTGTGGAAACACACTCGTCGAGAGCAGAATCTGTGTGGAAACACACTCGTCGAGAGCAGAATCTGTGTGGAAACACACTCGTCGAGAGCAGAATCTGTAGGGAAACACACTCGTCGAGAGCAGAATCTGTGTGGAAACACACTCGTCGAGAGCAGAATCTGTGTGGAAACACACTCGTCGAGAGCAGAATCTGTGTGGAAACACACTCGTCGAGAGCAGAATCTGTGTGGAAACACACTCGTCGAGAGCAGAATCTGTGTGGAAACACACTCGTCGAGAGCAGAATCTGTGTGGAAACACACTCGTCGAGAGCAGAATCTGTGTGGAAACACACTCGTCGAGAGCAGAATCTGTGTGGAAACACACTCGTCGAGAGCAGAATCTGTGTGGAAACACACTCGTCCAGAGCAGAATCTGTGTGGAAACACACTCGTCCAGAGCAGAATCTGTGTGGAAACACACTCGTCGAGAGCAGAATCTGTGTGGAAACACACTCGTCGAGAGCAGAATCTGTGTGGAAACACACTCGTCGAGAGCAGAATCTGTGTGGAAACACACTCGTCGAGAGCAGAATCTGTGTGGAAACACTCGTCGAGAGCAGAATCTGTGTGGAAACACACTCGTCGAGAGCAGAATCTGTGTGGAAACACACTCGTCGAGAGCAGAATCTGTGTGGAAACACACTCGTCGAGAGCAGAATCTGTGTGGAAACACACTCGTCGAGAGCAGAATCTGTGTGGAAACACACTCGTCGAGAGCAGAATCTGTGTGGAAACACACTCGTCGAGAGCAGAATCTGTGTGGAAACACACTCGTCGAGAGCAGAATCTGTGTGGAAACACACTCGTCGAGAGCAGAATCTGTGTGGAAACACACTCGTCGAGAGCAGAATCTGTGTGGAAACACACTCGTCGAGAGCAGAATCTGTGTGGAAACACACTCGTCGAGAGCAGAATCTGTGAGGAAACACACTCGTCCAGAGCAGAATCTGTGTGGAAACACACTCGTCGAGAGCAGAATCTGTAGGGAAACACACTCGTCGAGAGCAGAATCTGAAGGGAAACACACTCGTCGAGAGCAGAATCTGTGTGGAAACACACTCGTCGAGAGCAGAATCTGTGTGGAAACACACTCGTCGAGAGCAGAATCTGTGTGGAAACACACTCGTCGAGAGCAGAATCTGAAGGGAAACACTCGTCGAGAGCAGAATCTGTGTGGAAACACACTCGTCGAGAGCAGAATCTGTGTGGAAACACACTCGTCGAGAGCAGAATCTGTGTGGAAACACACTCGTCCAGAGCAGAATCTGTAGGGAAACACACTCGTCGAGAGCAGAATCTGTGTGGAAACACACTCGTCCAGAGCAGAATCTGTGTGGAAACACTCGTCGAGAGCAGAATCTGTGTGGAAACACACTCGTCCAGAGCAGAATCTGTGTGGAAACACACTCGTCGAGAGCAGAATCTGTGTGGAAACACACTCGTCGAGAGCAGAATCTGTAGGGAAACACACTCGTCGAGAGCAGAATCTGTAGGGAAACACACTCGTCCAGAGCAGAATCTGTGTGGAAACACACTCGTCGAGAGCAGAATCTGTGTGGAAACACACTCGTCGAGAGCAGAATCTGTGTGGAAACACACTCGTCGAGAGCAGAATCTGTAGGGAAACACACTCGTCCAGAGCAGAATCTGTGTGGAAACACACTCGTCGAGAGCAGAATCTGTGTGGAAACACACTCGTCGAGAGCAGAATCTGTGTGGAAACACACTCGTCGAGAGCAGAATCTGTGTGGAAACACACTCGTCGAGAGCAGAATCTGTGTGGAAACACACTCGTCGAGAGCAGAATCTGTGTGGAAACACACTCGTCGAGAGCAGAATCTGTGTGGAAACACACTCGTCGAGAGCAGAATCTGAAGGGAAACACTCGTCGAGAGCAGAATCTGTGTGGAAACACACTCATCGAGAGCAGAATCTGTGTGGAAACACACTCGTCGAGAGCAGAATCTGTGTGGAAACACACTCGTCGAGAGCAGAATCTGTGTGGAAACACACTCGTCGAGAGCAGAATCTGTGTGGAAACACACTCGTCCAGAGCAGAATCTGTGTGGAAACACACTCGTCCAGAGCAGAATCTGTAGGGAAACACACTCGTCGAGAGCAGAATCTGAAGGGAAACACTCGTCGAGAGCAGAATCTGTGTGGAAACACACTCGTCGAGAGCAGAATCTGTGTGGAAACACACTCGTCGAGAGCAGAATCTGTGTGGAAACACACTCGTCGAGAGCAGAATCTGAAGGGAAACACTCGTCGAGAGCAGAATCTGTGTGGAAACACACTCGTCGAGAGCAGAATCTGTGTGGAAACACACTCGTCGAGAGCAGAATCTGTGTGGAAACACACTCGTCGAGAGCAGAATCTGTGTGGAAACACACTCGTCGAGAGCAGAATCTGTGTGGAAACACACTCGTCCAGAGCAGAATCTGTAGGGAAACACACTCGTCGAGAGCAGAATCTGTGTGGAAACACACTCGTCGAGAGCAGAATCTGTGTGGAAACACACTCGTCGAGAGCAGAATCTGTGTGGAAACACACTCGTCGAGAGCAGAATCTGTGTAGAAACACACTCGTCGAGAGCAGAATCTGTGTGGAAACACACTCGTCCAGAGCAGAATCTGTGTGGAAACACACTCGTCCAGAGCAGAATCTGTAGGGAAACACACTCGTCGAGAGCAGAATCTGAAGGGAAACACTCGTCGAGAGCAGAATCTGTGTGGAAACACACTCGTCCAGAGCAGAATCTGTGTGGAAACACACTCGTCGAGAGCAGAATCTGTGTAGAAACACACTCGTCGAGAGCAGAATCTGTGTGGAAACACACTCGTCCAGAGCAGAATCTGTGTGGAAACACACTCGTCCAGAGCAGAATCTGTAGGGAAACACACTCGTCGAGAGCAGAATCTGAAGGGAAACACTCGTCGAGAGCAGAATCTGTGTGGAAACACACTCGTCCAGAGCAGAATCTGTGTGGAAACACTCGTCGAGAGCAGAATCTGTGTGGAAACACACTCGTCGAGAGCAGAATCTGTGTGGAAACACACTCGTCGAGAGCAGAATCTGTAGGGAAACACACTCGTCCAGAGCAGAATCTGTGTGGAAACACACTCGTCCAGAGCAGAATCTGTGTGGAAACACACTCGTCCAGAGCAGAATCTGTAGGGAAACACACTCGTCGAGAGCAGAATCTGAAGGGAAACACACTCGTCGAGAGCAGAATCTGTGTGGAAACACACTCGTCGAGAGCAGAATCTGTGTGGAAACACACTCGTCGAGAGCAGAATCTGTAGGGAAACACACTCGTCGAGAGCAGAATCTGTGTGGAAACACACTCGTCGAGAGCAGAATCTGTGTGGAAACACACTCGTCGAGAGCAGAATCTGTGTGGAAACACACTCGTCGAGAGCAGAATCTGTGTGGAAACACACTCGTCGAGAGCAGAATCTGTGTGGAAACACACTCGTCGAGAGCAGAATCTGTGTGGAAACACACTCGTCCAGAGCAGAATCTGTGTGGAAACACACTCGTCGAGAGCAGAATCTGTGTGGAAACACACTCGTCGAGAGCAGAATCTGTGTGGAAACACACTCGTCGAGAGCAGAATCTGTGTGGAAACACACTCGTCGAGAGCAGAATCTGTGTGGAAACACACTCGTCGAGAGCAGAATCTGTGTGGAAACACACTCGTCGAGAGCAGAATCTGTGTGGAAACACACTCGTCGAGAGCAGAATCTGTGTGGAAACACACTCGTCGAGAGCAGAATCTGTGTGGAAACACACTCGTCGAGAGCAGAATCTGTGTGGAAACACACTCGTCGAGAGCAGAATCTGTGTGGAAACACACTCGTCGAGAGCAGAATCTGTGTGGAAACACACTCGTCGAGAGCAGAATCTGTGTGGAAACACACTCGTCGAGAGCAGAATCTGTGTGGAAACACTCATCGAGAGCAGAATCTGTGTGGAAACACACTCGTCGAGAGCAGAATCTGTGTGGAAACACACTCGTCGAGAGCAGAATCTGTGTGGAAACACACTCGTCGAGAGCAGAATCTGTGTGGAAACACACTCGTCGAGAGCAGAATCTGTGTGGAAACACACTCGTCGAGAGCAGAATCTGTGTGGAAACACACTCGTCGAGAGCAGAATCTGTGTGGAAACACACTCGTCGAGAGCAGAATCTGTGTGGAAACACTCATCGAGAGCTGTGTGTGTAAAGACATTAAAACCTCAAACTAATGCTGATGATGACCTGTGACCTCAGGGGCCGTTTGTTCTGGTAAATTATTGTAACTCTGTTCCCTTCAGCACATATTCCCACCCATCACATTTGTTAGATTCATTAAAGAGAAGAGATTGATAATGCTCTGATAATGAAACGCTGTTAATAGAAGCATGTGCAGTTTAATTAAGGGCCGTGTAATGACTGCTTTTAGTCATGCTAAGCGTTCAAGCCTGCAGACACACCGCCAATGCTTTCCTTTCTTAAATATTCTTTTCTGAAATCTAAAGTCAAGACAATACAAGGAGATTGAGATTTGAGTCAGAAATATCCAGCTTTACAAACACCAAACTTTACAGTTTTATTCATATCTACATTCTGAAGGTTTGTTCATCTATCATTCGCCTGATTTATATAAATATTTTGTTCCTTAAACATGGTGAAAATGTAACACTTTACTTAAAGTCTTTTGTAACACTCTACTGTATGTAACTATGTATTAACTAACAATAAACAAAACATTTATTAATTAATCTTTGTTCATGTTAGTTCACAGTGCATTAACTAATGTTAACAAATACAACCTCTGATTTTAATAACGTATTAGTAAATGCTGAAATTAATATTAACTAAGATTAATAAATGCTGTAGAAGTATTGTTCATTCTCAGTTTGTGTTAACTAAGGTAGATAACTAATGTTAACTAATGAACCTTATTGTAAAGTGCTACCAAGTCTTTATTTATAATACATTATAAAGATATGCCTAATGCACGTTATAATGGATTATATATTTTCATAAATAATTGTAACCTGTTACGTCTTGGTTGAAGCAGAGGAGGAAGCAGGATCCACGTGCAGTAGACTCAAAACTTCACATATACAAGCACAAACTCAGGACTGAGACTCGGGAACACAACAACCACCATGGTGCAACAATATACAAGAACTGACCAAGACTGAACTAAACACAGGGCTTAAATACACAGACGGACAAGCTAAACAAGATAACAGGGGGCGTGGCTAATCAGAAACACCTGGGGAGACTAATCAACATAACGGGGAGCTGCTGAACACGGGACAGGATAATTAATGCCTAATAATTAAAGGAAGGCATAAAAAAACTCATTTCATTTTAATTCAATTCACATTTATTTGTATAACACAACAAATGCATTGAAAATACTTGTATAATGCATCTTATACAAAGGCTATAAGAAAAATGTTACCAAAGATTCTTTAGATAATTAAAATGTTTTTCACACCAAGAAAAATGCGTTCTTCTGTGGCATCGCTGTGAAAACCTCCTTTAGGAACCTTTATTTTTATGAATGTAGCGATTGTGAAATCTGCAGCTCTCTGACTGTAAGTATAAGACGAGCTTTATAAAGACAAACTGTTTGCAGAGGTCAGATGTGAGCATCTCTGAGAGCTGAAAGCAGCATCGCCTCTTAAGCCGAGCGTTTGGCAGCGCGTCTCTTTGACATGTCCACGCCGGGCCTCCTGGAGCTTTATAAAAGCCAGCCCAACAGAAAATAGCCCAGCGCTCAGCGGCTAAAAGCTGCATTTTCCTTTTCAACATGTTTCTCATCAATTCTTTTCATATCGCTGACTGACACAAATCCTATACGGCTACTTTTGTTTAACGAAGAGCATTAATGAAGAGCTCTCCAGCTAAATACATCTTTATTCTGCTATTAACTGAAGTCGCAGCTGAAGGAGGGCGTCTGAGAGCCTTCAAAGTCGAGGCATTTAGAGGCACTTTCCCATCAATCAGGCCTTGTGTCCAGTAAGTGGCGCTTACATTTACATGAAATATTCATAAAGCATTCACTTGTGCTTTCCAGCGCTGTAATCATCAGCGCTCCACCCCTGAAATAGCTACAATCACGTCGGGGAGGGCGTCGAGTTACGGGACGGGTCCCTCTCTCCGTGTGCCGTGTGTCCACACCGGACGCCTGATGAAGACGAGATCTTCAGAGCAAAGCTGAGAAACAATCGCAGATCAACACTGCTCCTCCAGATTAAACATCGTCATTCATCTTTTCATGATGACAGATTAAAATTCAGGGAGTTGTGGAAGCTGGCACGAGTTACAAACGTAAAAAAGCTTATTGAGACTTTTGTCAACACTTTATTTGTCTTGTTTACTTTACTTGTTACACGTGTTACATGTAGTAATAACTATAAATTATGCATAATTACATGCAACTAACACTATTTTACAGTGTCCTTGTTTCATGTTACATGTACTTACCATAGTAATAACAGTAAATTATGCATAACTACATGCAACTGACCCTCAACCAAATACTAATCCTACCCTAACCCTAGAGTAAGTACATGTAATTGCTTAGCCACTAAAAGTGGTTCTTGAGGTTCACTCATTAGACACATCATTCAGAACTAACACTTTTGTGTTTATATATATTACATATCAATAAGTGTCAAGTTCATCAGTTGTGCATACATACTGTATATACAGTGTGTTTGTGCACCTGTGTGTGTGAGTGCTAAACTCCACTGCACACCGAACAAGCAAAAGACACAAGATAACAGTGTTTTACATGTTTCACGTCTGTGTGTAGTTTGGTGTGTGTGTGTGTGGCTAATCATTTGATGTTTGTGTGTAGAGTTACTACAAAAAAGAGTTAAAATAGTTTTGAATGAAGTGCTTGCTTTTGCAAGAGATGTGTGACGTTTTGCCTCTTGAGTGTGTGTGTGTGTGTGTGTGTGTGTGTGTGTTGTGTTTTTTTTATTTTTTTCCAGAATTGTGAGTCTAATCATAATTTAGACTTTATAACTCTCAATTGCACATTTATATCTTGCAATTCTGACTTTTTCCACAGAATTCAGACTCAACATCTCAAATTTCGTTTTTTCGTCAATAATAAGATAGAAAAGGTAATTGTGATTTTTTTCTTCCTCAGAATCGTGTTTTATTAACAGAAATCTGAAAAAAAGTAGAAGTTGTGATTACCTTTCTTATTTTTTGACTCTGTGGCGTAAACAAGGGTGTTTCAGGTCTGTTCTGATCAATAAAACGACAAGAGAAGAAAATAATAACACACCCATATTGTCATGTATCTCAACAGAATAAACTGATATTGTGACCTTTAAAAGAAAGGAGAAACACGTGTCCCATATCTTTAGGTATTCATGTTAAAGATTGTGTGTCGAATCAAACACTATGGTACAAAAATCTGCAACACTTTATTTTACAGTGTTACATGTACATACTAAGTTATAAATTGTAAACTCGAGTCTTTCTTTACAGAGACAATAACTTTATTTATCATGCACTTTCAACTTTACAGCTTTGCAGAACGTTTACATTCACAAACAGTCATATAACACACTGTATAAAAAGGGTGTGAATATATTCAAAAATATATTAAAAAAACATAATAGGGGCACTTAAAGTTGCTACATGATCATGTCACAACGTGCCCCACCTTATGTGAAGATATATAAACTTAGTAACTAATTGTGTTAGGTTTTTTTTAGGGAAAGTAATGCAGTGTTTGAGGAATTCTGTGTTTTCTCACCTGGGGTGGGGTTTTTAATGGCAGAAAAATAATATATTTCTTTTTAATTAAACAACATAGTATAGTAATAGAAATATAGAAAAATATATAATAGCTTTATGACTGTACAGATGTTATTTACAGATGAACAGTTGTTCAAATGTAAAGTTATGAGAGTTTTAATTGTTCAGATTAGATATGGCCTGAGTCGGGCTGTTCTGGTGAATTATAAGATTCTGATCAATTTCCTCCTAAAGCAACAAAGAAATACTATTTATACCCGACCTCAGCCTGAGCAAAAGCTCAAACACCATGAAACTGTTGTAAACCCCAAATATTGAACATTAAACACTGTCAAGCCTTGCTCCTTTCTCATCTGGATCAGAAACACAAATAACAAACTTCATTTCACCATTTTTCCTCTCCACATTTAGTCTCCTGCACATCAGGCCATGAACTATATCAGTTATATATGATCAACAGTCATTACCGAGCCCTTGACTGGGTCACATTCGCACAACATCATTAAGTAATTCAGTAGATTGCACATTTCAAAGCATTATCTAAGTTAATTGAAAGAAAATAAATCTGTTTTATTGTGTAGATTACAAATAATATGATTGTTGGATTGTTACAAATAATATGTTTGCCTGTTTTCCCATTTTTTCAGTGTAGTAAAGCAAGTTGTTGTTGTAATAGTAATTACACTCTGTAACAAGGACACATTTAGAATGAAATAATTGTGTCTGAGAAATCCCTCATGCTGTTGTTCCTCGTGTTCCTCAGGACACATGAACTCCTGGAAGGACACAGTTGTCGGTCTTCAGAGGAACTGTAAGAGCAGACGTGAGTATCTGTGCTGGTCTTTAAACATGAGCCGGTGTTTGCACAGATTCTGAGCAGGTCCGCCACGTTCATTTGCAATTCTTATTGCTGTAAAAGTTAATCTATCCCGAGCAATAAATCAGAGGCCGCTCAGCTTAAGAGAATGTCTCCAAAGGGAAGAAAAGCGCGGGATGATTTTCCAAACACAACTGAGCTAACATAGATTTATTACCTCCGTTTATATAACTCATATTAGGAATTCATGGACCTGGCAAAAGGGATTAGAGCGTTTATTTCAGGCAGGGAGATGATCCTGTCATTAATGGTCGATACTTTCATCATGGTGTTGAATTCGCCGTGTGACGAGTTGCGGTGGACATATCAGGATCGTGCAGCTGTACCCGTTATCTTCCCGCGACCCGCTCCGCACACGCGACGTCAGACCGGGATTAGCCTGTCAATCACGCATTCTCTGCTACGCTTCTGCTCAAATGTCACTGAGATCAGAGTCATTTCTTGGCTAATTGCATCTCGTTCGCCCTTAATGCTGCTCGTTTAATGGTTTTGTTAGACTGTGTGACAAGAGAGACGACAGAAGTACAGCCAGAGTTCAGCGCCATTCTTCCACACGGCATCCGTTTCATCCGACGCTCTTTATTCTCCCTTTATTGCCATTAGAGAGCGATTCAGAGGCGGAGGTTTCAACAATAACACACAAACTTTGCCCGATGTTATAGGAGTGTAAACTCCAGAGTTAAGCTGATTGTTTTAATGAAATCGACACTCAGAATGACCTATTAAGCGTGTCGTCGACCTGCTCGTGGAGTTTATGTCTCAGCCTGTGGGATATTATTTCACATCAGCCGAAGACTGACCAATTTCTTACACAGGATTACAGCCACATTACAATGAAGCAGAAAGCTAAAGTCGTGTTTGAAGCGGCGCGTTCAGAATAGCGGTAGCGAGAGAGCCTCATTAACACACGCGAAATCAAACCGCTCTCTTAACAGAAGCGCTGACACGTAATCTGTTTTCATTCTGTGTCAAATCACACACACTGCCGTCAAAGGTTGAGTTGAAATTGTTCAATGCTTTAAGCAGTTTATAAGTGTAGCGCTAATCTGCAGCGGAGTTTGCATGTCAATGACGTGCCTGAGTCTGAGGCCTGATGGAGGGAATATGGAAGTATTTGAGTATTAATTGAGTGTAAAGCGGTCAAACTCCTTCACGTGCAGATCATCAGCAGCCGCAGTTGCTTTACAGTAAATATCAATGTGTTTGGAAGGAGTTATGCTGGCCTTTTCTCCTCTATTTCCGAGTGAAACGCTTCTGGAACAAGAACCAATGTGGGCGGGGCTTGATTGCGTTCGTAGGGCATTGATTGGATGGTTGTGGTTTGCTATTGGCTGATCTCATGTGAGTGACAGGTTATAGCCCCGCCCTCGTCATCAGAGAAGAGAAGAGATGCTGCAAGAGGAACTTACTCTGATTCAAGATTATTAACACAATAATGATGATGTGCACCTGTAAATCATTTACAATAAACACTGCAATATTCCATAAAAAAAAAAACAACAGAATTGTCAATCTTGATTTCATAGTGACTTTAAAGAACTTTAAAGACAAACGCGTAAACATTTGAACTATTGAATCTCCTCTGATGTTTTACAATTAGAGTGAATATGAAGAATATAATGGCTAATGTAAAATAGAAAAAAATTGTTGTGCTCCAAATAGGAAAAAGAAACTTTTGCTTCAGGTGCGTAAAATCAAAAGAATAACTATAAAGAAGCAAGATTGCTAGACACAAGCAGATTCAGCACATTTAATCAATATAATGTCTGAAATATGCTATTGCTTCACAGCTACTGCAAAAATAGCTAATCTGCACAATCTAGCTATTTATTAAACTGCAAACTAGTTCATTTGGATGATATTTAATCCACCAAATAATTATCGTTCAAGTCCTTAACAATGAAACAAAAGAGCTTGACAAATCTAACAAATGTAGGATATGTTTCAAATATCTATCAAATGTCATTTCCATCACAGAATGCTGTCGTCACGGAAATGACACTGGATTTTTCCATTACTTTTAGAAACTTACAGAACTTACAGAATTCTTCACTAATATGGTTAATAATGCTTGATTTCTGTTTTAGTTTAGCTATTCCTGTAGAACGAGGCCAGTCTTGCTCAGTGGCGAGTCTTCACTCGATGTCCAGAGTTACACCGGGGTTTATTCTCACGTTAGCACACGGCCTCTTCTGAATGTTCAGAGATGATCGACACTGAGGAGAACTTCAAGCGTTCTCATGCGTTGTGGAGCAGCTTTAACGACTGCAGATATAGTGTTATTAATATGTGCTGGAGACACGAGTTCTGTGCATAACTGAGATAGACATCAGGAACACAGAGTGTGTAATCACTGCAGTGAGCTGCAGAAGGGCAGTTGAGGAACCCCACACACACACACACACACACACACACACACACACACACACACACACACACACACACTCCTATTAGAGAACGTTTAAGATTCCCATCATTGGATCATTTTATAAATAGATATTTAGTTAATATTGATTAAGTATATGGTCTTAAAATAGTCCTTTTTTTCACTGTATGAATGTTTTTGTCTTTGGTAAAATAAATGTTTTTCAAAAACTAACAAATGTGGCTCATTCAAATGAGAGCATTTGCAAAGTATCATTGTTCTCAGTGTAGAGCCTGAACCCTGACCCCTATTACTATTCAGACACAGTGTGTGTCAATGTGCTGAGGTCAGAGGTCAGAGGTCACATCAGTGCACCTATCTTCACTTCTTCTGTCTTTATACACCCTTCACAGGACCTCCAGTTCTGCTCCGTGCAGCAGCGGGTCTTATTAAACAAGTAATAATAGTAGCGGAGCTTTAGTAGTTGAGTGTTGTGGAGACAGACCAGCTCAATCCTAAACTTGTGCTCCATCTTAGGGGTCACTCCAGAGCGGGGCGGCTTTGATCGACCGCCCGGACCTAAGCAGCTCTAAGAGGTTTATAAGACCTCAGATGTTTGAGTGAACGCATGAGAGTGTGACAGCGCAGAGGTCAGAGAGTGTGTGTGCAGGTACTGCTCACGGCTTCATAAGAAACACTTCTTTCACACACACACAAAACATCCAACACACACTCATGATAACCTGAGTTTGAGAAGAGGAAACAAGAGTGTTTGTGGGCGGTGACTGGGGTCTGATCACTGTTGAAGCTCATTCTCATTCTCAAATACACTGGCATCTTCTGGGAAACTGTCTTTCTGAATGTGTTATTACACTGTACTTACATGTTACGCAACCACATACTGTATAATGGCCAAGCAGGAACCTGCCGTTCTCTCTGAATCCCACAAGAGTGACTTAAACTGCAGTTCATCGACCGGTCACTAGAGACCGGCTGCAGAAGAGAGTCAATCCCATAGACCCCCATGTTAAAATCCCCAACTTTACAGCAGAATAAAACATGTTTACAGTCTGCTGCAAACAGTGTTTTTGGTCTATACAGATAATTTTGCCCTTCATGAAGACTGTGAGGGGGTGCATTTTTTTATAACTCAATTGTTTAAATTATATTAAGCCTTAAAGTTCTGCATAATTAAGAGCGTGGCCACTTGAGTGACAGGTGGATTGCCGCTGATGTCACTACTAGCCATTTGTCATTTATCCTAATCGTACCCTAACCCTATAGTAAGTACATTAATTAGTCAATTAATACTTAAGTATATAATTACACTGTTGCAATGTACAATGTAACCCACTTTAATTTACAGTGTCCTTGTTACATGTTACATGTACTTACTCTGGTAATAACTACCACTGGTTTGCATGATCATTCCTTTATGTTAGCTTGTGTCGTGTTCAGCGGGGGAACTTCTAACTTCAGACGTCGCCCTGCGTTTCACTCGTAGCCTCCATAACCTGTCCATAAACAATCAGTCTACAGCTCTGAGGACATGTTTTAACATCATAAGTATTTATATGCTGTATCTTTTTTAATAAAATCATAACAATTTATGCAAGGCATCAGTCATTCCATGACACAAAAAAACTTGTCTAGGCCCCTGTATGTTGCTTTGAATAAAAGGAAACAATATACAGAACAATAATGAATTAATAGATAAAATAAAATGTACACAAACCTGTATTTTACTGAAGACACGCACCAGTTTGATGGAGCTGCACTGCTCTCTCCTGAAGACGTCGCCAAAAGACTGCGATAAATAACTCAACCCTTGGGTTGTTATATCTGACCCAGGATCTGGGTAACACAAAAACTACCCAAACACTGGGTTGTTATATCTGACCCAGGATCTGGGTAACACAAAAACTACCCAAACACTGGGTTGTTACGTCTGACCCAGGATCTGGGCAACACAAAAACTACCCAAACACTGGGTTGTTACATCTGACCCAGGATCTGGGCAACACAAAAACTACCCAAACACTGGGTTGTTACGTCTGACCCAGGATCTGGGCAACACAAAAACTACCCAAACACTGGGTTGTTACGTCTGACCCAGGATCTGGGCAACACAAAAACTACCCAAACACTGGGTTGTTACGTCTGACCCAGGATCTGGGCAACACAAAAACTACCCAAACACTGGGTTGTTACGTCTGACCCAGGATCTGGGTAACACAAAAACTACCCAAACACTGGGTTGTTACGTCTGACCCAGGATCTGGGTAACACAAAAACTACCCAAACACTGGGTTGTTACGTCTGACCCAGGATCTGGGTAACACAAAAACTACCCAAACACTGGGTTGTTACGTCTGACCCAGGATCTGGGCAACACAAAAACTACCCAAACACTGGGTTGTTACGTCTGACCCAGGATCTGGGCAACACAAAAACTACCCAAACACTGGGTTGTTACGTCTGACCCAGGATCTGGGCAACACAAAAACTACCCAAACACTGGGTTGTTACGTCTGACCCAGGATCTGGGCAACACAAAAACTACCCAAACACTGGGTTGTTACGTCTGACCCAGGATCTGGGCAACACAAAAACTACTCAAACACTGGGTTGTTACGTCTGACCCAGGATCTGGGTAACACAAAAACTACCCAAACACTGGGTTGTTACGTCTGACCCAGGATCTGAGTAACACAAAAACTACCCAAACACTGGGTTGTTACATCTGATACAGGATCTGGGTAACACAAAAACTACCCAAACACTGGGTTGTTACGTCTGACCCAGGATCTGAGTAACACAAAAACTACCCAAACACTGGGTTGTTACGTCTGACCCAGGATCTGAGTAACACAAAAACTACCCAAACACTGGGTTGTTACGTCTGATCCAGGATCTGGGTTACACAAAAACTACCCAAACACTGGGTTGTTACGTCTGATCCAGGATCTGGGTTACACAAAAACTACCCAAACACTGGGTTGTTACGTCTGACCCAGGATCTGAGTAACACAAAAACTACCCAAACACTGGTTTGTTACGTCTGACCCAGGATCTGGGTAACCCAAAACCTACTCAAACACTGGGTTGTTACATCTGACCCAGGATCTGAGTAACACAAAAACTACCCAAACACTGGGTTGTTACGTCTGACCCAGGATCTGAGTAACACAAAAACTACCCAAACACTGGGTTGTTACGTCTGATCCAGGATCTGGGTTACACAAAAACTACCCAAACACTGGGTTGTTACGTCTGACCCAGGATCTGGGTTACACAAAAACTACCCAAACACTGGGTTGTTACGTCTGACCCAGGATCTGGGTAACACAAAACCTACTCAAACACTGGGTTGTTACATCTGATACAGGATCTGGGTAACACAAAAACTAACCAAACACTGGGTTGTTACGTCTGACCCAGGATCTGAGTAACACAAAAACTACCCAAACACTGGGTTGTTACGTCTGATCCAGGATCTGGGTTACACAAAAACTACCCAAACACTGGGTTGTTACGTCTGACCCAGGATCTGGGTAACACAAAACCTACTCAAACACTGGGTTGTTACATCTGATACAGGATCTGGGTAACACAAAAACTACCCAAACACTGGGTTGTTACGTCTGACCCAGGATCTGAGTAACACAAAAACTACCCAAACACTGGGTTGTTACGTCTGACCCAGGATCTGGGTAACCCAAAACCTACTCAAACACTGGGTTGTTACATCTGATACAGGATCTGGGTAACACAAAAACTACCCAAACACTGGGTTGTTACGTCTGACCCAGGATCTGGGCAACACAAAAACTACCCAAACACTGGGTTGTTACGTCTGACCCAGGATCTGGGTAACACAAAAACTACCCAAACACTGGGTTGTTACGTCTGACCCAGGATCTGAGTAACACAAAAACTACCCAAACACTGGGTTGTTACGTCTGACCCAGGATCTGGGTAACACAAAAACTACCCAAACACTGGGTTGTTACGTCTGACCCAGGATCTGGGCAACACAAAAACTACCCAAACACTGGGTTGTTACGTCTGACCCAGGATCTGGGTTAGACAAAAACTACTCAAACACTGGGTTGTTAGTCTGACCCAGGATCTGGGCAATACAAAAACTACCCAAACACTGGGTTGTTACGTCTGACCCAGGATCTGGGTAACACAAAAACTACCCAAACACTGGGTTGTTACGTCTGACCCAGGATCTGGGTAACACAAAAACTACCCAAACACTGGGTTGTTACGTCTGACCCAGGATCTGAGTAACACAAAAACTACCCAAACACTGGGTTGTTACGTCTGACCCAGGATCTGGGTTAGACAAAAACTACTCAAACACTGGGTTGTTAGTCTGACCCAGGATCTGGGCAACACAAAAACTACCCAAACACTGGGTTGTTACGTCTGACCCAGGATCTGAGTAACACAAAACTACACAAACACTGAGTTGTTACGTCTGACCCAGGATCTGGGTAACACAAAAACTACTCAAACACTGGGTTGTTACGTCTGACCCAGGATCTGAGTATCACAAAAACTACCCAAACACTGGGTTGTTACGTCTGACCCAGGATCTGAGTAATACAAAAACTACTCAAACACTGGGTTGTTAGTCTGACCCAGGATCTGGGCAACACAAAAACTACTCAAACACTGGGTTGTTACGTCTGACCCAGGATCTGAGTAACACAAAAACTACCCAAACACTGGGTTGTTACGTCTGACCCAGGATCTGAGTAACACAAAAACTACACAAACACTGAGTTGTTACGTCTGACCCAGGATCTGGGTAACACAAAAACTACTCAAACACTGGGTTGTTACGTCTGACCCAGGATCTGAGTATCACAAAAACTACCCAAACACTGGGTTGTTACGTCTGACCCAGGATCTGAGTAATACAAAAACTACTCAAACACTGGGTTGTTAGTCTGACCCAGGATCTGGGCAACACAAAAACTACTCAAACACTGGGTTGTTACGTCTGACCCAGGATCTGAGTAACACAAAAACTACCCAAACACTGAGTTGTTACGTCTGACCCAGGATCTGGGTTACACAAAAACTACCCAAACACTGGGTTGTTACGTCTGACCCAGGATCTGGGTTACACAAAAACTACCCAAACACTGGGTTGTTACGTCTGACCCAGGATCTGGGTTACACAAAAACTACCCAAACACGGAAAAAAAAAAAGAAGAAAAAAATTGATCCAAAAGGCTCAAGCCAGGATTTTGGTAGAAAAAAATAACCCAAGATTTTTGTTCTCCAAGGCAAGCATGAACATTATATCAAACACTTTATGTTTGAATAGTTCAAGATATCAAATAAAGTATTGTTGATTTGTTTCACTATAATGATCAAAGCTGAATGGAGTGCTTCTCTCTGCTGGAGTGAAACTGAAAGGCTGATTGCTTGTTTATGAAGGCGTTTGCTCTGTCAGGAATAACTCTTGTGTCTGTGTCTGTCAGCAGGATCGTTTGACTCGCTGAAGCCCCTCTAATTACTGCAGGGCTTCATACCTGTGAACCAAGCTTCATAATGAGGAGATGAAGAGGTCAGCAAAACCCAGCCAAGCGCTTTCAGTTTAATAGACATTTAAGTAGTGTTAATTAAACGGCATGTAATAGACAAGTGCTCTGGACATTCTGGAATGGAGAATCTCACTGAGAAGGAAGATCTCAGAGCCCAGCCCATCAACAGCTCGGGTAACTCATCAAAACATCTTCTGTTGTGTTCAGCAGAAGAGAGAACGTCATGCAGGTTTGGAGAGTAAATGATGACAGAACTTTTATTTCTGGGCAAATTATTCATCAGTGTTGGTGATATTCGTACAATTTACACGTATGTTGAGTAAAGTGGGACAGTGTTTGTGTCAACCAGAAATAATACTTGGTTCAAATGGGAAAATCTGGGTCAAACCACAACCAGTTGAGAACCACTGGTCTAAATCAATATCGGTGTCCATTATGTATTAATTTTATTTGCTTAGCAGCTCTATCGTAACAGAAATGATGTCTTTATTGACAGTGCAAGAGCTTCTCAACCACATGACTGGAGTTTATTCTGTGAGAATGATGAATTACCAAGTGCAGAATTTCACCACAAGTTTTATTATTCTGCTCATCATAAACACTGACCTTCAAGAATCAAAGGCACCTTCCTTTCTAAACATAATACAATAAACACACTGGTCAATAGACTTGTAGTGCACTGATCTCTTCAGAATGCCAGTTCTCAGCACTCAGCTCATGAAGGAAGAGTTGATGTTCCTCATGTTTCTGTTCTCGTCTGCTCCCGATCCTGGATTATTATCCTGATTTCCCACACGGGTGTGATAACAGTCATTATGAGACCTGTGAGCATGTGAAGGTGCTCATTTAAACACACGGGCGTTTATTAGGAAACAAACACAGGTGAGAGTGAGATGATCTGGTGGAGACGCGAGATGAGATGAAAATGAGCTTTCTTACACTTCTATTAGACACTAACAGATGTGATATTGTAAGAAGTTGCATATTCAAATGATGTAAAATATTAGATTTTCAAGTTAAAATTATATATGCACACAAAGACACACGCTCTCTCTCTCTCTCTCTCTCTCTCTCTCTCTCTCTCTCTCTCTCACTCATACTCACACACACTCTCTCTCACACACACACTCACACATACTCACACACACACTCTCTCTCACACACACACGCAGACTTACACGCAGACTCTCTCTCACACACACACACACATACACACACACACACACACACACACAGACTCACTCTCTCTCTCTCTTTCTCTCTCTCACACACACACACACACACACACAGACTCACTCTCTCTCTCTCTCTCTCTCTCTATCTCTATCTCTCTCTCTCTATCTCTCTCTCTCTCTCACACACTCACAAACACACACTCACACATTTTCAATGTTGAATCAAACAGTAAATGAAGTGTCGCTTTTGGCATCTTGGCACAAAAATGCCTTTCTCAGAACGTTCTGTCAAGGTTTTTCACTAATGGAGCGTTTGGTCATAGTTTTCTGGTCATTAATAATGTTCCCAAAACATTAGCACAAAAATATTATTTATACATGGAACAGTTTTATTTCTGAAACACTTTAGTTGGACGCTCATAGGCTATAATGTTTTTTTTTTTTTTTTTTTTTTTTTTAAATGTTACTACTTTTTTCTGGCACATGTTTCCTGGAACATATATGTTTATATTTTCATATATTTTCGCATGTTTCTGTTAGCAGCGACGCAGTCATCCTGAGGTCTGGTGTCAAACGGATCAGACCACATCACTTCAGTCTGAAACATGTAAAGGCCTGCGTTTCAGAAGCAATTGAAACTGGAATGAGCCGCGGAGCCGCCCGCTGTGCTGTAATGTGCTTGTTATCCATAATCGGCTTGTGTTCAGAAGCCTCGAGTGAAAGAGAAGGAAAGCACGAACACGGCCTGCGATCAGATGAAAGCTCAGTCGCTCGCCCTCCATCACACACACACACACACACGGGAAACATAAAGTTTGGCTTCAAGTTTCCGACTGTAGGTGTTCTGTGAGCGTCAGACCTCTTGAGCTGACACTTATGCTAATGCTACGCTCCTGCGCGCTCGCGATAATACGATCACATGACACGAGAGAGGAGGAGAGCAGGCGAACGGCCCTCGCATGTCATCAGCATTTCACGGCTTCTCTGCACGTAAACACAGAGCGCTTCGAAACCAAAGCTTTCACGTCTCTGAAAAAATGACACGCGATGACGATGGAAGCGGCTCACCAAAAACACTTGCAGACGCTAATCAAAAAACACGTCCAGAAAGAAAGATTTAATCAGCTAGAACAACAGAGGCCTGTTCCAGTTCTTCCAAAACAAACATTGCACACGGAGAAAGAGCGAATGATTAGTGTGGAAGAGGAGGATGCTGGGACACGTTCCACACGCCGGCGCCTTTCATTTGCAGACGATCATTTGCGCTGGTGATTAGATGCTTTTGTTGCACCAACAGTTTTTAATATAGTGTGAATTACCCACTGTGCATTACAGGGCCAAATCAGGAGAGTGAGAGAGTAAGATTGCTCCGAAAGCCAATATAAAAGCCCGACAGCGAGCGCTTGACATTATCCGGCTGGTAATGTGCCGTGGGTTTGAGATGCTCTGCGTATGTGTCATTAAACCAGAGCGATCCGGCTCCCGCTGCGAGACCCTCAACCCGCAATTCACTCCGCAGCGCAATTTAGAAATTACAGCGACTTTACCGCAAAAGCTCCCGCTTTAACAAGCTCTGGTAAAGCCAAGATTGTTATTAAAACTGCATCCTCTTCACCACGAAGCACTTTAACACTCACGCCTGATTATTTCATGCACAAACACACTGCGAATGTAAATGATATCGCTTCACTTTTTAGCCTCTTTTGTAACTCGCGTGGCTTTGAAATGCTCTCAGGATCTTGAGTGAGTGAGTGAGTGTTTGTCTGATATTAACATCTCCCGCTGGAAACACACACAATATTCAGCTCACAGTTTACAGATAGCCTGATAATCCACACCGTTTTTTACTTTCACACTAAATGTCAAGTCCGTAGTGATGCTTTTCCTGCGAGCCGGGATACTGTTTGCTTTCTGCTTTTGATGGGGGAACAAGAAAACATATTTCTGTCTGTCCACCAGATCAATGAAGATGCGCTTACCCGTTCAGCGTGTGATAATGGATCTTAAATGCCGTGTTGACTGAAGGCTTTTCTAGCGGTCACTTGTCGATCTGTTAGCCGAACTCTAATTGGCCCGAGGAGGTGATGTTCAAGTGTAGGTCATCGTGGGGGAAAGAACATGAATGGAGGGATGTGTGTATTCACCAGTGCTCAGCCTCTCTGAAAACATGAAATACTCCCTTAAGGTTACAATAAAACAGTCAGAAATGTGAGGCCGAGGAGAAACCCTTTCAAAGGAACTTTTGAGAACATCTGAACATGATAGTTTGTGATATTCATTGAATATGTTTCAATAAAATTCAATATATACTGTTAGTGAACATCCCGACGCAGTCCACATGAATATGTAAATATGTGCTGCTCTTTCCTCTCAATAACAGAATACACAGAGAAAACAGCAGTTCAGAAAGCATCGGATCATAGTGATGTGGATATGTTTGAAACATCTGAGATTCAGATCTACAGTCACGTTTATTTATACAGCACTTTATACAGTAGATTGCTTTAAAGCAGCAGCTTTACAGTATTGAACATGACAGAGTCAGTGTCTCTTTCAGCTTCAGCTTCTGCTATAAAGCGGCTCTCAGTGTGTTCATGTTTTCACTCGCGTCTGAACACACCCACCGCCACACCCACCTGTTACATCATCACCACCGACCAGAGCCACACCCACCTATTACATCATCATCACTGACCAGAGCCACACCCACCTGTTACATCATCCACACTGACCAGAGCCACACCCACCTGTTACATCATCACCACTGACCAGAGCCACACCCACCTGTTACATCATCATCACTGACCAGAGCCACACCCACTTATTATATCATCATCACTGACCAGAGCCACACCCACCTATTACATCATCACCACAGACCAGAGCCACACCCACCTATTACATCATCATCACTGACCAGAGCCACACCCACCTGTTACATCATCCACACTGACCAGAGCCACACCCACCTGTTACATCATCACCACTGACCAGAGCCACACCCACCTGTTACATCATCATCACTGACCAGAGCCACACCCACTTATTATATCATCACCACAGACCAGAGCCACACCCACCTGTTACATCATCACCACTGACCAATGGGAGGTGTTTACTTTAGACGAAGCAATCTTTTCCAGAAAGATCACTTTGACAAGCTGTTTTAAACTCCAAACGATCTTTTATTTGGCCTGGTTTTGTTTGACGTCACACCAGTTTGTTCTTCAATATCGCTTGAGGTATACCGGGTCGTGTTCCTCTCCCTTTGTGTGTGACGCATGTGCTTGCAGGAAACAGTTCATCCTAGAGGGTTTCTCCATTGTCGCCCTGTCACTGGAGGGGTTTGTTTGTTTTTTGTTTCCAGTTTGTTTTCTAAAACTGAACTCCTTTTTAAATCATACCATTTTTACTGTGCGAATAGCTGAATATGTTAACTGTATAGGACAGAAATTATGCAGATAATATATGAATGACATAAAAGCCAGTTTTTTACATTTCATAAAGAACGTGTCTTTATCCACATTATTTTAATGTAGGAATGATTTTGGCGATTTGAAAAGTGAATGTGTGAGGCTTCCAGTGTCATTCGCTTCCAGTTATTTTTAGCTGTACAAAAACAACCCGTTATGCAGCTTGATAGTGCATACGGGTATTTTTTATTAATATTATACAGTTTATTTATAGATGCCTTATATGACAAACATAATTAAACAATTAACATTACGTTATCAATACGGTATTTAAACAGGAGCTAATGCAAGTGTTGCAGTATAGGAGTAATATGTTCAATTACAGGAGTTCTGCTAATAATTCAAGCAGCTGAAGTTTGTAGAGAAGCTTCAAAGGAAGGCCGTAGAAGTGTTACAATAATCAATACGTGATAAAGCATGAACAATAATAGCAGTGCTCTTCACTGAGAGAACAGGACGAAGTACACTGTAAAAAATTTCTAACCCTCCCAAATCAAAAATTTCAAGTGACCAATAACATCTAAATTTTTCAATTGGCCCAAGTGAAATTCTGTAAATTTCAATTGGCCCAAGTGAAAATCTGTAAATTTAATTTTATAATTTACAGAATTTCACTTGGGCCAATTGAAAAATTTAGATGTTATCGGTCACTTGAAATTTTTGATTTGGGAGGGTTAGAAATTTTTTACAGTGTAGATTAGTACGTATGTGAAAATATGGAGATCGAGTGACTCTATTTAAATGAGCTTCAAATGATAAAGTACTGTCAAAGATGACACCCAAACTTTTAATTATCAATGTTCTCAGAGGAACAATTAGATTTAGCCAGGTTGGTTTTTGAACCTATAAGAAGAATGCCAGTTTCACTACTGTTAAGTTTGAGAAGATTGGATGCAAGCCAAGCTGTAATCTCAGCTAAGCAATCTGAGAGGACGGATGGAGGAAAAGTAGAAGTTGGTTTGGAGGACATGCAAAGTTGGGTGTCATGTCATAGCAAGGAAATTGAATCCCAAATTTCCTAAAAATATTACCAAGACAAGATAAATGAAAAATGAGAGAGGGCCCAAGACGGAGCCCTGCAGAACACCAGTAGTGAGATAAGATCTGAACCGAGTCATCTACCAATGATCCAATAAATAGACTCGAATCTGTCTAAACAGAATACTGTGCAAAATGGTAATAAATGCTTCACTCAAGTCGAGCAGAATAAGTATAGATTAAAGTCCCGAGTCAGCAGCTGACAGTGAGTCATTAGAGGTCTTAACTAATGCAGTCTCAACACCATGATAGGAACAGAAACCAGATTGAAATTGTTCATATGAACTATTATCAGAAAGATGATCCTGGTCCTTTCCAGTAATTTAGAAAGAAAAGTTTGATTTAAAAATGGGGCAGAAATGACCAAAGTTACTTGAATGGGCCCCGGTTTATTAAGTACAGGAGTTATCACAGTTATTCGAGTGAAGAAGGAACAGTACGAGAAACAAGTGAAGAGTGAATAATATCAGTAATTAGTGGAGAGAGGGAAGGCAAGCAGGCTTTAACTAAGTATGTTGGAATAGGATGTGGCAGATTTAGATTTTTGAATTGTACAGTCTATTTAATCCATAGTTGGATGTTGGGAAAGAGTAGAAATTAGAGGTTGATCAGAACTAGAATTGACAGTAGAACAGTCTAGATTGGATACAGATATTTGCTGATTAATGTTTTCTATTAAAAAAGAACATAAAAGCTACACAAATAGCAGTAGAGTACAGATGAGAGGGAGAAAGGCTTTAAGATATTATTTACCACATAAATAAATGGTCCTTGTATTCCCCTTCACCGAACATAATTAAACTAGAATAGTAATCGGTTTTAGCTGTGAAAAGAGCAACCTTATAGTTTTGCATATGCTCAGCATTGCAAGTCCAGTCCTGACATTTAAACGCTCCAGACGAAACCCTTTGACTTTTTTTGCCATAATTTCGGAATAAACCAAGGAGCAGAGTTTGCAAACAAAACTGCACAGACATCTAGAATCGTTTGGAGTCCGTCATTATAATGAAGAACCAGATCATCTGGAGTCGATAGATGGGTGGCAAATCCTTCAGCAAGAACTGAAACATTAATGTTCTTAATGGTCCTAAATGTAATAGAACAACATGCATTAATCTTAAATACAGGTAAATGAGCTTTGAAAGACGCCAGCAGATGATCTGAAATCTGCAATTATGAGAAGTTACACCTGAACAATACACAAGATCCAGCGTATGACCTTCTGAATGAGTAGGAGAATTAATAAATTGTTGTAAGCCAAAGCCATCAGACATAATAGAAAATCACTTGTACTGTACATACACTACCTTCATTATCAATACAAATGTTAAAATGCCCAAGCAAAATCACATTAGGAGATAATGAACATAGAGAAGTTAAAAATGCAGAAAGTTCCTGTTAAAAAAACAGTATTGGCCTTCGGAGGACGGTATACAGTAGCAATAATCGTAGGAATCGACCCATTCATTTGCAGAGCCAGAGACTCAAATTAAGTACAGTATATTCTGGCACAGATATATCTGAAACCTTCCACTTCTCATATTATATTTCTAGACCCCAACAAGGCCTGAGGCATGGGGTTTGCTGGTGTAAACATAGCCTGGAGGAGCAGAATGAGTGAGTTGAGAAAAGTTGTTACTTTGTTGCTTTGTTTTGAATGACTAAGCTGAGAAAAGTTGTTACTTTGTTGTGAATGATTTCATTGAGAAGTTGTTACGTTGTTGCTTTGTTTTTAATGACTAAGTTGAAAAAAAGTTGTTACATTGTTACTTTGTTTTGAGTCAGAAAGTCCAGCTTATGGTCTGATAACACCCATACTCAATAGAACCTTTGTTGGAAAGCCATCGAATGTTCCATAATCCAAAAGAAAGATCATTATTCCCAGAATTTGTGTCGGCTGACCTGTGGTCCACAGCCCGTGGATATTTCTTTGAAGGACGAGGATTGGAAGACCAAAATGTCAGTATTGACGTTGAAGGGTAAATTTTTTAACTTCATCAACACCCCCAATGAATGTGTTTGCGGCGTGGTTTATGATGTCCTGGTGAAAGTGCAGAGCTCACAGACAATTCCCTCGCCGTACACTGAAGAATCAAAACCACAGGACGAAAGACAGAAGAAAGGATAATCCAGATGAATGCAATCCTAGTAGGAAGTTTAGTGATCATCATATTCCCAATAAGCAGAGAGTCTGACAGGAAATATTTTCCCAGGTATCAGGCAGGCAGGGCTCTCATTAGTATCGCAAATGTATGTCAATGAAACAGCACAATAAAATCATAAGAACAACAGTATACTCCTCAGCAGCGGCAGCTAACTGTTCACTCCCAAAGTTTATTATTGGAATCATAAAAACACTGGTTTATAGCGCAATTACTTTTACTGTTTACTGCACTTTGTTATTTACCTATTTAAGTCCCACACATTCACAGAAAATAGCTTACTTTTGCATCAATAATATCATGCTAAATGTTTTTCTCACGCAGTAAAAAATCGGTTGTTAATCGTGAAAAGATTTCAGAATGGGAATTATCATATTGAGGATCATCACATTCTGAGCCTCTAATACAGCTGAATATGGAGCACGTGCAGTTCTCGTGCAGCGATGCATCACACACATGCATGTCCCATGACAGTGAAGGATGCTGGGACACCGTCCTCCATCTCATCACCTGAGCTTCCAGCACAGCCTCATCTATATGAGCTCGGAGTCTGAGGCCGTTTATTACCCTGAACTGCTCCCACCGGCAGCCTTTATGCTGTAATAACCCACCTATGCTTGGCTTATCATATTCAAGCCTCCCACAATTAAATGCAACCCTTGTCATTTGGGCACTTGGGGAAATCTGGCGGATAGTTCTGGAGAGAGCGAGTAGATTAAAAAGCCTGGGTTTGTTTTACATAAAGGCTGGTTCTGTCAGGACGCAGCAGGGCAGAGCGAACGCCGTAATAAATCACTCGGTCCACAGGCCTTCTGCTGACGCCACACTTTCTGCTTTCACATGTGACCTCACTACAGTATTTCACACCAGCACGCCGTGATGGATTCGCTCTGGTTTACATTTCTGGAGAACAAAAGGACATCAAGATGATCTTGTTGTCACTCTCAGTGTGCATTTGTGCTTATTTTATGTGCTTCAGCACGTTTCTCCTCTATTGATCAGGCTTCATAAGCAGAAGAAGAGATCTTTTGTCATATGCAAACATACATTTGTGCCCTACTTTCTCCTAAAAGATTTTTTTAGACCAAGCTAAATTCATGTTGTATTTGATGGTGCACAATTGCCCAGTTAAAAGCACCTTGGACCTCTTTAACACATAATCGATAATATTTATATTATACTTTGCATACTATCTATTAGAGCGGGTATACAGTAGCTAACAATTGTAGCATGGTTTGAATAATTGTGTATAACATTACTGGCTCACACTTTATTTTAAGGTGATGTTGTTATAGTGTAATTACACAATTATTGAGTCTTATTTATAATCTTATGATGAATTATGTACATGAAACACTATACAATTAGGGTTAGGGTTTGGTTTAGGGTTAGTTGCTTGAAATAATGCATAATATACTGTTATTACTATAGTAACTACCGTGTACTTACTATAGTGTAATGTGTGTAACTGTCATGTCGAAACAAAGTGTGGTAACACTTTATTTTACAGTGTCATTGTTACACGTGTTACATGTAGTTACTATAGTAATAACTATTAAATATGCATAATTACATGCAACTAACCCCTTAACCAAACCCTAATCCTAACCCTATAGTAAGTACATGTAGTTGCTTAATTTTACTCAGAACTGAAATGTATAATTACAGTGTAACAAAGACACCTTAAAATAAAGTGTACACAAAGTGTTGATAGACGAATGATTCATTCATTCATCAAGATTTGTTTCAATATTCAGTATATGTCAACAGAATTGGACACATACTGAATGATTTGGTGAGTATCTCTGAACATGAGATTCACTCAGACTCAGAATAAGTTTATGTATTTGTGCAATAATTGATCTGAAAACTCAGGTTTCCTCTAGAAACACTTGTAACAGACATCCGTTCGCTGCAGTGGAGGCTGATGTGTGTTTTGGCCACGGCTGGCAGCGCTCTGGTCCGACCGAGCTGTGTTTACGCTCATAACAGGAGCTAATGAAGTCCTCCTGATGGAAGGCAGAGCTCATCATTAACATCCTCTGAGAGTGTGTGAGCGGGTGAAAGACCTCTCTCTTTGTCTGCCTTCTTTGGCTGTAATTGTGTGTCATGTGTTAAAGGAATTAGTCAGCCGCGATCCTCAGTCCACTAATGACGTCGTGTGTCTGAGACACCAAATCACACTAAACAAAGATCCAGCCGACGGCCAGACAAACCGAGACGCTGATGAAGTTCACTCTTAAAAATAACTGTGTTTTATTGGCATTGATGGTTCCACGAAGAACCTTTAACATCCATTGATTCTTTCTATTGCACAAATGGTTCTTTAGATTGGTAAAATATTCTTCACACTAAGAACAAAAGTGGTTATTTTAAGAACGGATCACTAAAGGATTCTTTAGGAAACCGAAATGGTTCTTCTATAGAGAAAATCCCCTTTTGGAACCTTTATTTTATAAAAGAGAACCTATTAAGCCCTTTCTCAAAGTCTTGATGTTGTTTCAAGCTCTACTAGAACAGGTTTTCCTGCTTGAATGTTGATTATTCTCCTCATATTCTCCACTGTTGCGGCTCCTCTCTTCCCAGTCTGTCAGTAACGCTCTGTTTACGTCCTGTCTCTATGAAGCCCCTCCTTCTGAAAGCACACTGTGCTCTAATTGGTCGGCTGGAGCAGTGTGTTGTGATTGGACGAGCACTTCGAGTGTGTTTGGGAAATGCCCCGCCCCTTACCATAACCACCAGTTTAACACACTACTAACTAACTCAACCAGGCCCCGCCCCTTTATTATGCATATGAATTATTGGAATGAGGAATATTGTGGCGTGTTTGTTCCCGGAAGAAACTCAAGACTACAGTGGAGGCGTTTCAGGAGTTCAGAAACACTGACGCTGATATAGAGAAGAACTGGAGCTTCTTCATGATCACACAGCAACATTACACACTAAACACAGATGAACACGAACACAAGCAGAATAGACGCTTTTTAGGAGCGTTTTATATCACAATCCCAAATTCACAATCAGCAGATGTGAAGAAATGATACTTTTCTTATAAATTTATTAGCGTTCCCTCGTGGGTCGCGTGTGGGATTATCTCATTTAGCACACTTCCTAAAATCCTGCGTAAACATTTACAATTAATTTGCGCTGCCTGCAAAGCTTCTGTTTTACATAAAGCTGATCAAATGAAGTTGTTTGCCGCAGTTTTTCAGTCTGTCGGCAGAAGGAAAGCGTCTTCCCTGTGGAAATGACACCGGATAGCAGCTCTTCCGGGTATTAGCATGTCCTCCTGTCCGTCAGTCTGTGTTATTCGCGCGCCGGCCCCTGCGACGGCTTTGAACCTGCCAGACGGCTCCACGCCACGCCAAACAGCCCAAGTGATTTGTATTACAATAATCCTTTAATTACTTCATGGCAAAATGTCTATAACACATTAAGTCATTGAGTGCAGCCGTCGCAGGGAAAGGCGGAGAGATCTTGTTTTGCATAAAGTCTTTAGCTAAGTCCCGCGTCTTTGGCTCCCTCTGTTTTGATAGCTAATATATCAGCCGGGGAATAATCCGGCCTACATTTCCAGGATATTTTTACAGACGCCGGCCTCTGTGAATGCGTATCATCAGCGGGGCCTTTAATGTTGCGATTGCAGAAGCTCGTCGACACGTGAGGACACAGAATTAAGCACAATAGTGTGATTTCGCACTGCATAAAGAGATGCTGGAGACATTATGAGCCACTGATCTGCAACACCAGACTCTTCACTTCAAGCCTGAGATATAATGCATTGTAAAAGTATTTTAATGCATTGATTATGCCAGTGTAATGCAACTTATAATGCATTGTATGATCTTGTGAATCACTGTAATGCATTAAAACACATGATAAACAACCAATTTCAGAATTCAGGAATCTGTAAATATTATATAATGCATCGTATGATTGTGTGAATCACTGCATAAAATGCATTAGAACACATGATAAACGACCAATTTCAGATGTAAGGAATCTGTTAATATTATAATGCATTTTAACTTATTGATGATATAATGCATTATAACATACTTTTTTTATGCATTGCACATAAAGGATTCACGTAAAGTGTTCCTGACTCTTCTAACACGAGCACAATGATACTCTGGGTTCAGTTAGATCGAGCTCTCCAATAAAACATGCATATATTTATCATCTGCATCTCTCTCTGAGGAAGAGCAGCTGATTGGAGGAAGGGCTGTGAGCATGTGACCTCTGACCTATCACTGCGTCTAACCAGAGGTCTGATAATAATATTCAAAAGGAAGATTATGGAAAGCATATTCACTATAGCAGTGGTTCTCAACCAGGAATAGACGTTAATTTATAAAAATGTATAGCTTCATTTTATTCATTATTTTATATGTATATTGAGTATATATATCTGGGACTAGTCTTGGAAATTAAAATCTTTAGTCATTTAATGGGTTAAGTCATGTAAATGCATTGGTAATAAAAAGTGTAAAGCATCAAGAACAATCCAACTGAATTCTTTATGATTATTTAATGTAATTATTTTACTACAGCGTCACTCCTATAGTTTGTGTAAATAAAAAGGCTGATAATATGCAGATTTATCTTTGGATATCATAAATCATCGAGAAGCACTGCTGATCATCTCTGAAGAGCTTCTTCTTGACGAAAACTGTGACGGATCCAAATGTCTGTGATGCTCGTAGAGTTGTTCATCTGCTGCTCATATGCACGGATGCGAGTGCATAATGAAGACCAATTACAGTGTTTCCATGGCACGCAAACGCACTGGTGTCAGCTTTAATGCTCCTGTGTGTCTTGAAGAGGCCGAATCAAACACCAGCATGGCATCTTAATATTCAGAGCTTCTATCTGAGTTTAATTTCCACCACAGATATGTTGTTTCTGGACATTTCCAATCGACACAGCCCTTCTGCATGACATTCATGAGGAGTTCCCGTGAACCAAGTTTCTGTAGACCACTGAGATCAGTGCCAGAAATAATGCTAGTCTCTTCTGTGTTTGTTGCAATGATATCTAATTATGATAATAATATAATCATTGAAATTAATTCAATATGACCCAGTCCATAAGTACTTGAGTACAGTTTTTGGTAGTTCTGGACAACGATTAATCATGATTAATCGCATCCAAAAGAAAAGTTTGAGTTTTCATAATATATGTGTGTACTGTGTAGCATTATTTATATAAATATACACACATATGCATTTATATATTTAAGAAATATTTGCATGTATATACTGTATATATATATATATATATATATATATATATATATATATATATACACACATAATTGATATTATATATAAATATAAATATTTTATATATAAATAAAAAAATCTTAAATATATATATGTATGTGTGTGTATTTATATATACAAAATAATTATACACAGTACACACATATATTATGTAAACACAAACTTTTATTTTGGATGCGATTAATCATGATTAATCGTTGTCCAGCACTAGTTTTTGGATACTCTGCCCACCTCTGCTTGAAATACAGCGCATCTGTCATATGAAGCAGGACCGGGGCCGCGAGGAGAAAAGCACAGTAAAACATGTAAAAAAAATAAAAAAAAATAAATATATATATATATATATATATATATATATATATATATATATATATATATATATACAAATTAGATTAATCGAATTTATGTACTAAAAATGTATTAAAAAATAAAGTTTAATTTAAGTAAATAAATTAACACATTAGATAAAAATATTAATTAAATGAAATGTTTGATATAAATAAACATGATATAAATAAATAAATATTTAAATAAATAAATAATATTATATAAAAAAAAATTCTTACCCAAAGTAGTAAAAAAAAACAGGCCAATGATTACTGGCGAGTGAGATTTGCATGGCGAGTCACTCCTACCCGGGATATATATATGGGTATATAAGGCCGGCTAGCACTCACTCGTTCGGCTTCTGCTGAGGAGCCCAGACAGGAGCAGGTCAGCAGTAGTGCAGGGCTGTGGCAGGAGGGGCGTTACATATCCGTTACCACTTTCATGGAACGAGTGTTACATCAGTAACCGAGACATTCCCATTCAGTCAGTCACATTCAAAGACTGTCGAATCTCGCAAAGGTAGTAGGTTTTGAGTGCCAATGCCCAAGAGTAAGCAACACCCCGAGTGGACACACATGACACACGAGTGGGCACACATGACACACGAGGGGGCACACATGACACACGAGGGGGCACACATGACACACGAGGGGGCACACATGACACACGAGGGGGCACACATGACACACGAGTGGACACACATGACACACGAGTGGACACACATGACACACGAGGGGGCACACATGACACACGAGGGGGCACACATGACACACGAGTGGACACACATGACACACGAGGGGGCACACATGACACACGAGTGGACACACATGACACACGAGTGGACACACATGACACACGAGGGGGCACACATGACACACGAGTGGACACACATGACACACGAGGGGACACACATGACACACGAGTGGACACACATGACACACGAGTGGACACACATGACACACGAGGGGGCACACATGACACACGAGGGGGCACACATGACACACGAGGGGGCACACATGACACACGAGGGGGCACACATGACACACGAGGGGGCACACATGACACACGAGTGGACACACATGACACACGAGGGGGCACACATGACACACGAGTGGACACACATGACACACGAGTGGACACACATGACACACGAGTGGACACACATGACACACGAGGGGGCACACATGACACACGAGTGGACACACATGACACACGAGGGGGCACACATGACACACGAGGGGGCACACATGACACACGAGGGGGCACACATGACACACGAGGGGGCACATATGACACACGAGGGGGCACACATGACACACGAGGGGGCACACATGACACACGAGGGGGCACACATGACACACGAGTGGACACACATGACACACGAGGGGGCACACATGACACACGAGTGGACACACATGACACACGAGTGGACACACATGACACACGAGTGGACACACATGACACACAAGGGGGCACACATGACACACGAGTGGACACACATGACACACGAGTGGACACACATGACACACGAGGGGGCACACATGACACACGAGTGGACACACATGACACACGAGTGGACACACATGACACACGAGGGGGCACACATGACACACGAGTGGGCACACATGACACACGAGTGGGCACACATGACACACGAGTGGGCACACATGACACACGAGGGGGCACACATGACACACGAGTGGACACACATGACACACGAGTGGACACACATGACACACGAGTGGGCACACATGACACACGAGGGGGCACACATGACACACGAGTGGACACACATGACACACGAGTGGACACACATGACACACGAGTGGACACACATGACACACGAGTGGACACACATGACACACGAGGGGGCACACATGACACACGAGTGGGCACACATGACACACGAGTGGACACACATGACACACGAGTGGACACACATGACACACGAGTGGGCACACATGACACACGAGTGGACACACATGACACACGAGTGGACACACATGACACACGAGTGGACACACATGACACACGAGGGGGCACACATGACACACGAGTGGACACACATGACACACGAGTGGACACACATGACACACGAGTGGACACACATGACACACGAGGGGGCACACATGACACACGAGTGGACACACATGACACACGAGTGGACACACATGACACACGAGTGGACACACATGACACACGAGTGGACACACATGACACACGAGGGGACACACATGACACACGAGGGGGCACACATGACACACGAGTGGACACACATGACACACGAGTGGACACACATGACACACGAGTGGACACACATGACACACGAGGGGGCACACATGACACACGAGGGGGCACACATGACACACGAGTGGACACACATGACACACGAGGGGGCACACATGACACACGAGTGGACACACATGACACACGAGTGGACACACATGACACACGAGTGGACACACATGACACACGAGTGGACACACATGACACACGAGTGGACACACATGACACACGAGGGGGCACACATGACACACGAGTGGACACACATGACACACGAGTGGACACACATGACACACGAGTGGACACACATGACACACGAGGGGGCACACATGACACACGAGTGGACACACATGACACACGAGTGGACACACATGACACACGAGTGGACACACATGACACACGAGTGGACACACATGACACACGAGGGGGCACACATGACACACGAGTGGACACACATGACACACGAGTGGACACACATGACACACGAGTGGACACACATGACACACGAGGGGGCACACATGACACACGAGTGGACACACATGACACACGAGTGGACACACATGACACACGAGTGGACACACATGACACACGAGTGGACACACATGACACACGAGGGGACACACATGACACACGAGTGGACACACATGACACACGAGTGGACACACATGACACACGAGTGGACACACATGACACACGAGGGGGCACACATGACACACGAGGGGGCACACATGACACACGAGGGGGCACATATGACACACAAGGGGGCACACATGACACACGAGTGGACACACATGACACACGAGGGGGCACATATGACACACAAGGGGGCACACATGACACACGAGTGGACACACATGACACACGAGGGGGCACACATGACACACGAGGGGGCACATATGACACACGAGGGGGCATGGCTCATCCTGGGACTGGTCATCAAGGCGATGGCATCCGATATCCAATGGGCTAACCTCGGTTTGGAGACACCCTTTCCCTTCTGCTGGCCTCCAAAGCAGACAAAGAGCTGCTCAGAGCTTCTGAAGCTAGTCCACGTAAATACGCAGTTCGTGAATGCGACACAGCAGCGCTTACAAGTTCAACACCTGGTCCCTGAAGGGAGTGGTGGGAACTTCGGCACAAACCTCGCGCTCTCAATGTAATGTAATGGACGTGAGACAGACTAAACAATCAAATTACACTTGCACTATTTTCTTCCAAAGATGGTTTCTGTCATTTTAGGCAGTTTTTTTTTTTTATCACGCTGCTGTTAGTTCAAGACTTCGTTCTTTAAAATTAAGGGTTAAATAAGTTTGCTTTTCGTTAGTTATTTGATGCTATGAAAATGGGGATGTGATGTCATGATTGACAGCTGAGATTGATAGCTGAGATTGACAGCTTCTCTGAGTGAAGTAGTCACTGAGGTGCCACTGAGGAGATTGGAGCTTAAACCTTTATTTCTACATTCCATAACTGTTTCCATCTACATAATGAGTTGTAACCGATACTGCGGGAGTTTGGGCTGGACCTTGATATCGCGGCTCCACTTCGCGCTCACTGCTGTGCAGACTCAAGACTTAAGATGTCAGCGCCATATTGGGACACTGGTGGCTTCACTTAGTACCATGGAAGAGAGTGAAGGTGCGTCGTCCATCTTTTTTTTACAGTCTATGGGGTGTACGCAACAGTCAAGGTCCAGTCCAGGAGCCCGAAGCTGCACACCCGCTGCACACAGCGTTCTGGAGGCATCTGTTGTAACGACAACAAGCCTGGACACTTGTTCAAACGGCTAACCGGCTCGTAGAAAGGTCCGGTCTGACCAGGGGCTGAATGTTCTGCGACAGATTGATGTGATGACCACACGTCTCATATGCATCAATCCGAGCGGTGTTACCGTGGCTGTGGATGCCAAAGACCCCAAGAGCCTCTGAAATTGTTTCAGTGGATCTACTGTTTTAAAGTGTGCGCTCGTTCGTGAGACGCGGCGTCATGTTGACCGAGTCCAGCTCCATAGCGAGAAAAGTAATGCTGTGCACAGAGAGAGTTTGCTCTTCTCCCAGATGACCTGAAGCCCCAGATGGCTGAGGTCCCTGTGTTCGCATAACACATCTCAAGAGTCAGCTTGAATGAGCCAATTGTCGAGATAGTTCAAGATGCTCACGCAGAAACACATCCTCATGTGCGTTCGCAGGACAAGTACAAGGTCCTCCCCCCCACCCAAGGGCTGTCCCTGTCTCCCTGAGTCTTTACCAAAAACGGTCATTGCTCTTTTAGGGAAATCTGCTCTTTGCGCCGAAGAGCCACGGGGTGAATCGCTGAGTGTAACTGTGCAGAAGCACTTTTCTGAATGGCGAAACTGCTGAATGTGCCCTA
>NC_137141.1:1623192-1705692 GCF_949319135.1 Squalius cephalus
AAGAGAGACTCATGAATATTAAGTAGACAGGCCAAAATCGACCTGTTCTTGGCAGAGCTCCTGAGAAAGGAGCTGTAAAAATATATTGGGACTTATACCGCAAATATATATTCTTAAGAAAGGTGTACAATATGGGACCTTTAAAATGGTTCTGACGTGTGCATTTCCTGGATGTCCGAATCGTGAGAAACCAACGAGAAACCGTAAAAGTGCCTTACCAACGACTGGCTTACCTTACACACTTCCCATCACATGACCGTGAGCGTCGTCTCCTCAGTTCTGCGCATGCGTCTCGTGAACTCACTCAGAGACACACAGAAGAACATGAAGAGTTCAATAAAGTCATTGTTTTTGTTTGTTTTTTGCGCACTAAAAGTATTCTCGTCGCTTGATAAACGTAAGGTTGAGCCACTGTAGTCACTCTGACTATTTTAACGACGTCTTTACTAACTTTCTGGGCCGGCAGATCTCGATTACACAGAAGCCTATGGAGGAGTGAGACAGCTCTCAGATTTGATCAGAAATATCTTCATTAGTGTTCTGAAGATGAGCGAGAGTCTGACGGGTCTGGACCAACATGAGGGAGAGTAATTACTGACAGAGTTTTAATTTTTGGGTGAACGAACCCTTTAAGCTGGACTGTGACTCTATTCTCTTCTGGAAACAAACTTTGTTGCATTATTTTCCTGTTATCTCTGTAAAGCTGCTTTTAAACACTCTGTGTTGTAAAAAGCTCTATATAAATAAAGGTGACTCGACCTGTAGTCCTAATCTTATGCCGAAAACGGGTTTCTTGTCTCATCATATTGAGTTATTAATCACGTGAATGATTTTCAATTTAAAATAGAGAGGAATTAGAGAAAAACGTTGAGTAGTTTGCATCACTAGATATTGCTGATAGTCATTTAACATTTATGTCATAAAACAGTTGCTGTGTGTTAAATGTTTACCTCGCACTCTTTTAATGTTAAGACTGAAGCGTGGCGCTCATCTGTGAAGCTCCGCCTTCTTTGATCTGATTGGTCATCTATGGAAGTAAAATAATGTCAAATGTTTTTGAAACAAAAAAGCCTGTTGAATTGCACTACTTGAAAAAAAATAGGCATTGCATTAACCATGCTTGCATTTTAATGCATTGTATTTTTAGGGCTTGCATTTTTATGGGCTGAAATTCAACATGGTTGAATATTTAAGCTGTGAATATTTCAATTAAAAACATTTCAAACACATTTTTATTATTAAAAATTCAATAATCCATATTCACCTTTCATATTTCACTTCCAAAATATTCAAACTGTTTAAAAATACAACCTATAATATTCAACAGGCAATTTTCGGTCCATTTTATTTCGCTTTGCAAATTCGCTTCCACAAATTCAGTGGTTCAAATTCGACAGTAAATTCAACATTGACATCCAGGAACTGCAGGAAAAGCAGTAGATTACCGAGACACTCTCCATCTGCTGTTAGTCAACCTCACCAGCAGGGGGTGCAAAAGCTCGTGTTGTTGACGAAGACAGAGCAACAGTTAGAGCAAGCCATTCATTCATAAAATGAAAATGATTATCTGTGTCAGTATATATGCGGAAAAGATGATAAAGACACAAAAGCTGTGTTTCAATATTCAATAACTTCATTGTTACTTTCCCTGTGTAGCCTACATGTCATCAGCTTTCTCTACATGAACAGGATTATGATCGGTTTCCCTCAATACCTCACACTCGAGGATTCCCCTTATGTCGGGACAAAACGCTTAACGTACTTTATGGACTAATACAGTGATATGAAAGACCAAACTCGCACCTTATTGGGGATAGGCTGTAGGCTACTATATAGGCTAGATGGACTAAGAATATGAACGTAACGCGCAAAGCAGAGCGTTTCATGATATACTGGCATAAAATCAACACTTGATCAATACTAACACTTTCTCTTCTCCTCTCTTTTCTCTTCTCTTTTCTCTCTCTCTCTACAGTATAGTATAGTATAGTAGGCTATGCCTACGTGTATTGCATTAGCTTAAACTGGGAAGAGTCATAACACTTGCATATTGTTGTCCTCCTATTGTTAGTTTAACTGTAAATCGCTTTGGATAAAAGCGTCTGCTAAATAAATGACTAAATGTAGCCTAATAAATGTCAAATTGGCTTGACATTGGACATTCGCACATTTAGGGACCGTCTCTAAAGTGTATACAACATTGGCATACACGTTTCTAACTTCAATAGCAAACTTTAATTTATTTGAATAAATATCAAAAATCCAAAGGGTGCGCATTATGCCTGACACTACATGAACACTTTACAGTTGGTTTTATGACTTTAAGTCGTTCTATTCAAATGCTATTGAAGTTAGAAACGTGTAGTGTATACCAAAGTCGTTTACACTTTAGAGACGGTCCCTAAATGTGTGAATGTTCAACGTCAAGCCAACTTTATCACTGGGAAACACTCAGCATTAAACTTTGCGCGTTATTCTGAGTCAATCTGCTTGCCTGCGAGTTTGGTCTTTTATATCACTGTAATTAGTCCATTAAGCTATACGTTAAGCATTTTATATGTCCAGCTGGGGAATCCTTAAGTATTGAGGGAAACCCTAATAGCTTGCATGCAGCACATCGCCACAATATAAAGTTAAGGCAACTAAACAACCAAGAGAAATATATGTCAACCTCAAAAATGTAACATTGGATCTGTATATCCGCATCGGGGAATAACATTATAATCTTGTTCACGGTAGAGAAAGATGCTTGTAGGCTACACAGGGAAAGTAACCGTGAAGACACTGAATTTAACATAAAACCGCCGTCTAATAATCACAAATGGGCAATTCCACGCAAAAATGTCACATCCATAACGCCAACTAAATACCATTGCATTGTGTTGGTGTTATGGATGTGACAGTTTTGCGCGGAATTGCCCAAATACACTTGCATTGCTGTTAAATGAGTTTTATGAATGAATGGCTTGCTCTAACTGTTGCTCTGTCTTCGTCAACAACACGCGCTTTTGCACCTCCTGCTGGTGAGGTTGACTAACAGCAGATGGAGAGTATCTCGGTAATCTACTGCTTTTCCTGCAGTTCCGTTGAATTTACTGTCGAATTTGAACCACTGAATTTGTGGAAGCGAATTTGCAAAGCGAAATAAAATGGACTGAAAATTGCCTGTTGAATATTATAGGTTGTATTTTTAAACAGTTTGAATATTTTGGAAGTGAAATATGAAAGGTGAATATGGATTATTGAATTTTTAATAATGAAAATGTGTTTGAAATGTTTTTAATTGAAATATTCACAGCTTAAATATTCAACCATGTTAAATTTCAGCCCATAGAAATGCAAGCCCTAAAAATACAATGCATTAAAATGCAAGCATGGTTATTGCAATGCCTATTTTTTTTTTTCAAGTAGTGCAATTCAACAGGCTTTTTGTTTCAAAAACATTTGACATTATTTTACTTCCATAGTCATCGCAGTCATCTTGACAGTGACGAATGGAATATTAACACATTTTTGCGTAGTAAAAAGAGCAGCTGAAGGTTCAGAAACCTCAGGTTAATATTATACCAGTTTAATATAAGAGCGGTTTTATTTTCCTTTACATGTTCTCTTCATTTATTTGTCTTTGGCAAGAGGAATGAATGATGATTTTTGATCTGTCCTCCTCCTCTACAGAAGAGACCATTTAAACCATTTCAAGAAGTTTTTCTTGGGGTCAAAATCACGCTCTGATGCTTCTGTGCTTCTCGTAATTAAACAGTGTTAATTAAAATGGCTCAATAATTATTTTATGCAATGTAAACCTTTAAAAAGAAAGAAAGAAAACATGCCGTTTGTATGGAAGCCCATTTCTGAAAGATAAGTAAAAATCATGCTTTGGTATATCAAAATAATGACATAACCTTCTAAATCAAAATTATGACATATTAAATCATAATTATGAGATGAAATGTCGACATTATAGGCTACTTTAAAAGTCACAAATATGACAACTTGAAATTCGGACATACTAAGTCAAAATTATGACTTAAAAAGTTATAATTATGACATGACATTTTTTTATTACATACTAAGCAATAATCATGACATAATAAGTCATAATTTTGAAAAAAAGAAAAAATAAAAATAATTATGAGATACTACTGTGTCGTAATTATGAGATAAAATAAATAAATTATGAGATAAAAAGTCAAAATTATGACTTTTCATGTCATAATTTCAACGCTTTATCTCATAATTACGACATGAGTGTGTTTTACTAAAGCCTGATTTTTTAATTATGTGGTGTAAATGGGCTTCAATACAGTTGTGTTTAAAAAACTTGTCAGATCACCATATTAAGACACTCGGTGAGTTTACTTTGGTTTAGTCTGAGCCGTGACCCAGGCACCAGCTCGACCTTGACCTCCAGCCGGGGTCAACACCACACTCACGGGTCAGCCAATCAGGAGCTGAAACACACGTCTGTCAGCGCTCCGCCAACACACACAGGTGAAGAGTGACGCTTCTCAATCTCACATCATCAACGAGACCTAACGAGCAACAGTGAGATCCTTCCATCCCGAGAGATGGAGAACTACAATGACTTGTTCACTCTTAAAAATAAAGAGTTCCTAGAGTTTTTTTGTTTTTTGCAGCGACGCCACAGAAGAACATTTCGGGTTCCCCAAAGAACCTTTTAGTGAACCGTTCCTAAAAAAACCACTTATTAATCTAAAGAACCTTTTCCACGATGAAGAACCTGGGAAAGTGGATGTTAAGGTTCTTCATGGAGCCATCGATGACAATAAACACCTTCATTTGTGTGTGTACCTGTGTGATTATCCGTGATTATCCGTTAGCATTAATATCCAGCAGGGGCATGAGAAACAATCAGCTTTATTGCCAAGGAATTTTTATTAGTAATAAAAGACACATAATAATATAGTTGAAGAATAAAGGACACAGTGTGTGTGTGTGTGTGTGTGTGTGTGTGTGTGTGTGTGTGTGTGTGTGTGTGTGTGTGTGTGTGAATGACACTGTGCAGCTTCTATATATTAGTATTAACTTTCTTGTGGAAAAGCACCCATCTCTTCACCTCTGCCTATCCATAGCCGCCCCCCCCCCCCCCCCCCCACCAAATTTTTTTTTTCTCTCCTTTCTTGTTGTTGTTTTATTTATCTGCCCTTTAAAGCGACTTTGAGTTAGAGAAAAGCGCTATATCTAAATTTAATTTATTATTATTACTTGGGATGAGCTTTGACTCATCATGTGACTCTCATCTCCACTGTGATTGGTGGTTGTCAGTGTATTACAATGGCACAAAACAGATATTAGTACTTCAATATGTTGGTAAATGAACATTATATCAGATAATTTAATACGTTTTTTACTGTAAATTTAAGTTAAGTTTGTAAAACCGAAAATGTTGCTAACATTTTTTTACGGCACATTTCTGGCAACCACAGCTGCTGTTTTTTTACCGTAAATGTAACGATTTTTTTTTTTTACAGTGTATGGTTAAGTCAGATGGGACATAATTACAGATTATGACCATATTTGAATGGATAATATGAATAAATAGGAGTGAATTTAACAGAACTACTGCACTACAGAGAGTCTTTCAGCTGCTCGATTGATGAAGGTTAGTGTTCATTAAGAGAACAAATATCAATGAGATTACTTCACAATCTCTGGAAATACACTCTCCAATTATATGAGTAGCAGAAGTCTGGGGATATGTGGAAGACGCCTCTGCAAACACCGGAGCCGGTGCCCGTCGTGACCTCCAGACTTCATCTCAGCGCTCAAGCCTGATTGGCAGGTTCATTTGTGATGCTCTAAGCTGATGCTCTTTGCTGCAGATAAGTCTGCTTAATATGAAGACTGTCATAATTCATCCGCTCCTCATCAATCGAGCGCGGCGTCCGAGTGGACACGCGTCAAGCCGAACCGTCAGAGGATGATGTGATTTTGAGGAAGACTCTTCTCCTTCCTCGTGTTTTCTCTGATGAGTTTACAGTGAGACGGTCCGGCTCCCGCCGTCAGCTTTTTCCTGTGCAAATTAACACACTCAGTGGAGGACTGGAGTCCAATTTAGATCCTGAGCGGAGTGTGCAAATTAGCCATGTTTTTTAATTAAGCGCATCTCTCGGCATTAGCAAGAGCGCCATTGTTCGGCATAGCGCAGGTGTAAATTTATTCTCTCTGGAAGCCCTGCGATGTCCGTCCTGCGGACGCAGCTAATCAGACCCCAGCGGGGGGGCGTCACACTGGGAGCTTCTGCTGGGATCATTCCTCATTTGAGGATCTGCTTTATAACAGTTCCATTAAAAGTTGCCACCGCGGAGACGAGCAGATCTCACCCGCCGGACGCTGACAGACAGTCCCACTCCATTATCTGTCAACGGATGGCCTCGTTTAATGACTCCAGGCTTTGTGTGTTTGTATGTTTTGTACACCGGGAAAAGAAATACGCTAAATTTACGGTAAAAAAACAAAAACGGCAGCTGTGGTTTCCGGAAATATACCATAAAATACTTAAAGACTTAACTTAAACTTACAGTAAAGAAATGTTTCACAATCTGATACAATGTTAGCCTACCTATTGAAGTACTATATCTGTTTTGTGCCATTGTAATACACTAATAACCACCAATCACAGTGGAGATGAGAGTCACATGATGAGTCAAAGCTCATCACAAACAGCTTCTCCACTAGAAAGTTAACACTATAGAAGCTTCACAGTGTCATTCACACACACACACACACACACACACACACACACACACACACACACACACACACACACACACACACACACACACACACACACCATCATGATAACACATGACATTTTTAAAATGCAATAAACATTAATTTAACAACATTAAACGTAGCATTAAACCCTAATGTACACAACTGATTAGAAAAAATGGTAACACTTTATAATAAATGCACGCTATTAATCATTAGTTAAGCATTAGTAAACAGTTAATTCATCATTTATAAAGCATTAATAGACATTAATAAGCAGTTTATAAATACAGATATAAATTTTTTATTCTTGATTTATAAGCATATTTATAATGTATTTAATAATTGTATTTTCATACTTTGTTAATGATCAATTTATCATTTCTAAATGAAGTATAGCATTATTTACAAAGCAGTTATTTAGGCGTTGTCAGTGGTTCATAAGATCACTTAGAAAGTGTGAGTAAATGTTGTATATTCAGGTAGTTATAAAGCATTTAGTCGAGGTTAGTTAAAGGGATACTTCACCTCTGGGAAGATGAATGTGTATTTAAAATAGGTCATTTAAGTAGAAGAAATGTGGAGAAATTTTTGAATTTGGAGCTTTCTAGACTGAGAAAAGCCAGAAAATGTATTTTTGGCTTATGTGGATGAAAGACAACAACTCCCAGAATGCACTTGCTTCGCTGCCTTAGGAGGCCACGCCTACCGGTTAGAGAGCACAGTTGAAAACAACAAGGCTAGCCTAAGTAAGTGATGAGTTTGCCAGGGATTTAGAGACCCAAAATGTCCGGGATTCGGCTTTTGCGTTCTACAGTCGCCATTCATCATGTTTACTGTGGCGAGCAGGACGAGGCTGACGGCCGCGGGAGAACGGCGCGAGACCGGTGGCTTCATTACTGAGACGCGCCGGGTCTCGCATCTCTCACGGAGGAGCGGAAATTTTCTTAGCAAGGGTAAAACGCACATCAACCGATCACTTGTTTAGCGTTCATGTAAACACTACAGTCAGATTCACCGATCGGAATTAATTCAGTTAGATTGAAACAAGAGGTGTGCATGTAAACAATGAATGGCGACCGCAGAACGCAAAAGCTGAATCCCGGACATTTTTAACAGTCTCGCCCGCCGGACAAGTCCAGGAAAAGGAAGATGGTAACCCCTACTTACTCAGCTTTCTCCTATTATTCAGCTTTCTCCACAGAACAAGAGCCTGCTAGCTTAGCTTCCAAAGAAAGACGGCTGATACTGTGTACATTCTGTGAGTGAGATCCCACCCTCTATGGGCGGGCTGAAAACATGCGGAACAACGCCATCTACTGGCTGTAGTCTTTAGCCTCTGGACAGAAAATCCTCCGATGACGCAAAATGACGATTTTTGCGTCATCGGAGGATTTTTTCCAGACAAAAAATACATAAATCTCTCCTCTCAGGGGGATATGAGGGGGGAAAGCATGGTAATTCGAAAATACTACAGGTTTTCTACTAATACAAAGCTTAATGCTAAATCCTGAAGTATCCCTTTAACTATGTTTGTGAGCTCATCTAAAGTGAGGACTAGTTATGCTTTGTAAATCATTTATAAAGGAACTTCCTGAATTAACCCTGAATTACAGTAGAAATACATGTTAATAAACCATTTATTAACAAACTAAGTAACTATTACTATATGTCTGAATAATAAGATGTATGAATGTACATTTAAATAGTTTATTAATTATTTACTTACACTTTCTAAGTGATCTTATGAACCACTGACAACTCCTAAATAACTGCTTTGTAAATAATGCTACTTCATTTAGAAATGATAAATTGATCATTAATAAAGTATGAAAATACAATTATTAAACACTTTATAGATATGCTTTTAAATCAAGAATAAAGCATTTATAGTTGTATTTATAAACGGCTAATTAATGTCTATTAATGCTTTATAAATGATGAATGAACTGTTTACTAATGCTTAACTAATGTTTAATAGTGTGCAGTTATTATAAAGTGTTACCGAAAAGACTATGGAGAAACAGTAATTTCAACAAAAATACATCAAATGTGAAAAGTCACGCAGAGAATTGTGGGAATGTCAATTTATGGTTTTTCACTGCAAATTATACAATGACTTGTTCTTTTTCACCTCCAGAAACTAAATTACATTAAATGTACGGTTAGATCTATCACACCTATTCACCGTATGAAGTATGGAAACTTAATGTTAACCAATTAACAGTTTTTCCCCATAGCATTTCTACAGTCTTTTACCATTTAAATCACGATGATTTTGTACAGTGTACGTGTGGCTGAGTCTTAGATGCGTCAGGACTCTTATCGTGTGAGCGAGGGAAAGAGGAAGGCCGTAATTATAGATCGGACACACAAAGCTTCCTGGCGTTGAGAACTGATGGCCGGCCGGACAGCATCCCGTGTGAGCTGACGTGTGCTGGAAACACTTCAGTCTCGTGTGTGAAGAAAGCCATTCATGATCCAGAGTAAACACACCGCTAGAAGAAACCATATATAGGACCTTACAGGGATTGTTTTCATTCACAAAGAGCTCAACCATGAAAAGTTGCAAAACGGAAGAGAAAAGTTGGCACACACAGCTCTAAGAATAGAATATTAATTATTTATGTTTTCACCACAGGTGACATTCATCAGACAATGAACACACACACACACACACACACACACACACACACACACACACACATACACTGATCAGCCCTTATATACACCACACACCTGGATCACACACAAGAGTTACATCAATAAACTCAACACAAGGGCAACCACCAAATTACATAACTACAATAAAAGTGAAAACATCAATTAAATGCACATACATACATACATACATATATATATATATATATATATATATATATATATATATATATATAAAACCATATAAAAATCAAGGAATACCTGAATGCAAAATAATAATAATAATAATATACATCAATCAATCAAAAATATCAATCAAAAAATACCTGAAGAATATACCAACACCAAAACAAAATATCAGACATAATGCAATAAATCCAAACATACAGATCAATGTCATTATTAAAGAAAAGGGCGAATATCAAACTCATTATGTGACAAGACCATTATGCGATAATATATTCAAAGATATTCAAAGTACCACATGGGGTGGTTGAGCAGAAATCGATTGCAGATTGGCGTCGCTCTCAACAATGTACCAGTATTTCTCAATTATTCCTTCAATGTTCTTTGCTATTGGAGGATAACAAATAAAGCAATTAACTTACTGTGCTTTACATTTAGATCTCTTGATCAGGCAGTCCTGTTGGGAAGAGATCCTAAAACGTGTTACAGCAGATTGAACCCACTACGCTCTCAATTCAGAAATAATTCAGAAATACTGGAACATTGTTGAGAGCGACACCCATCAACCCCGAGTGGTCTTCAAGAGACCTTCAAGAGACCTCCAAATGTGCGTAATATGCTGGTTACGGCGGATCTGTCAACACATTTTTTGAGTAATATACTTTTTGGTAATTATAAGTGTGGAGGTTGTCAACAATGCAGTTTTACGAATAAAACGCAAACTTTTAATAAAACTTTTAAGATCCGAGAAACGATTTCCTGTAAAACAGCGAATGTCATTTATATGTGGCGTTGCCCTTGTGGACTGTGTTACGCGGGCAAAACAAACAGACAACTTAAACCTCGTATAGCCCAACATTAAATCAGGCATCATGACCCTAGAAGTTCAGTAGCACAACACTGTAAGTTGAGATATTCGATCTCGACTGCAATATATTGGCATTGAAGCTGTGAAATGACCTCGAAGACGGGGTGATGTCAACAACCTGCTTTAAAAACGTGAAACATACTGGATTTACACTTTGAATACATTATCACCCAACGGTCTTAACAAAGAGTTTGATATTCGATGTAATAATGACATTGATCTGTATGTTTGGATTTATTGCATTATGTCTGATATTTTGTTTTGGTGTTTGTATATTCTTTTGTTCCCTTTCGAAAGGGAACAAAACTCTGTCCTTTTGGGACCGCTCTGGGGAATGCCTTGGGCGTGACGGTGTCTGAAGTGGAAATCTAAACAGAACAATGAACTTGACATTGGCAGGCGGCAGCCCATGATGTCACAACAGGTGAGACCGAAAGTATAAAAGGGCACCTGTGCAATACGTCATCCTCTAATTATCTGAAGGATACCGTGTGTTTGAACATGTGATCTGAACAGGCAAGTTTATAACATGACCAGCACTAGCACTGCAAATTTTGCAGCAAAGCAGCAAAAGCTGCAGCAAAAGCACTCACAAACACACTGCAAAAAGTGTGTTCATCCGTGTCAGCGTTATGTGTATGAGTGAGGAGCATGCACGCTCAGTCTTTGAGGGGGCTGTTTGCGTGCATTGCAAGCGCTTTCCTCTAGAGAAACTTCGCTCTCATCTGTCCCTTTACTCAAGAGAATCGGGACAGCCATTTGTGCCCTGCGCTCTCAGCCCGCCTGCCCTGCATATGACGAGTGGTTGGACGTTATGTCATGAGCCACGGATAGGTTAGATCTGCCGTGGAAATGCGAGAAGCACGCGCCCCCACGCGGCCGCCTCGATGACCGTTTCTTTTCTCGGGGCATAATCCACCAACTCGTACGAGTCTTCCTTTTTTCCCAGATCTTCACACTGAGGTGCGGATATCTTGGAAAAAGACATATTCTGCTCACATCCACAGTCCACAGGTAAACTATGCTGATGTGGAGGGGATGCAGGAATATGGATATGCGTCGATACCCCCGATTGAAGAGACGTTGGCCAACTATCTCTCGATTAGCGAGGTGTCCACATTGAAGACTCCGTCTCTGCCCACTCAGCCACTGCGTCTGACGTCGCACCTGAATGGCAGAGCATATGCGGCAGCGGGTCAGGCTGGTGCGGCTTTGCACACTATAGCTGTGTTGCAAGCCTACCAGGCTGACCTGCTGAAGGACCTGGAGCAGAGACTCCCCCCTGAGGTGGTAGAGGAGCTGCGCCGCACTGCAGATTTGGCCCAAACAGTCTGCTGCTTCGCTAGTCGATCTATGGCAGCCATGGTGGCGATGGAGAGACATCTCTGGGTGAACCTGGCTGGCATCGGGGAGAGGAAGACATCCTTCCTCCTCGATGCGCCGATTTTGCCTTCCAAGCTTTTTGGCACATCCGTTGAGACGGTGGTCGGGCGGAGGCGTGCTCCGTGGCTCTTAAGTCCTTCATGCCACGCCGGTCAAGGCCCATGCCTCAAGCCACGAAGGGAGCTGGTTCGTCCCGGTCTAAGGATCGGAGTCAAGCCCAGAAAGTGAGTGCCACCTCCCGTGCTTCCCCTCCCCCAAGGAGTAGATTACAGAGGAGGCGTGAGTTTATAAAGAGGCGAGGTAACATCAGGGAAGTGGTCCAGAACAAGCACCCTGAGCGGTGTTCTGGGGCTCCAGAGGGTAACTAACATCTGCCTCCTTCCCCCCTCCCCCCTTCCATCCCCTTACTGAGGTCAGGTGGGGCTCTGATGCACGTTACAACTGGCCCTGAAGCTGAACCCATGATGTGTTTTTGCAGAGCGTCAATCATCTGACCTACTGACGGTTTGGCACAGAGGCTGGTTAGAACATGGCGTCAGACTCTGCTTGAGGCCTTCACTCATCACTTATGTGATGATGATGATGGCGCCCGTGCTGGCTAGCCGTCCGCCTCGTTCTTTTGCTGTCGAGTCTGTTTTGCTCCTATTATTGTTTGCCTTCCGATATGCATCTGCCTTGCTGGCATATGATCGCCAAACCCTCCTCGACCTCAGGGCTTGGTCAGAGACCCTGTTGCCATCTGATCGCCCCTTGCTCAACCAGCAAACACTGGTGCTGGTGGATATCCCTGATCACCTTCGCCATATGCCTACAGTCTATTCTTGGAGAGATCGTGACCAAAAGTCTCACTCAAACGGATCAAACGGACCTCACGGATCTGAACACCGAAAATGGCTATTGTGCCCACCAGCCCTGAGAAAACGTTTTAGAAGACGTGGGAAACGTGCCGGCATGATAGCTCGACTAAAAGTTTACCTGAGAGAATTGCGTCCTGGTTTTTCTCTTCCTTCCCGGTTCGTATGCAGCCGATGGATCCGCCCGGTCTTCCCGGAACCATCGCCGATGCTTGCTCCAGTAAACGGACCCGCTACCTTAACGCAGCTTGATGCTGGAAACTTGCGGAGAGAGTTTGTTTACATCCAGCCTCTCGACGCCGGCTCCGTCTGGTCCGCTGCCCTTCCTGTCGCATCGCAGACACGTCATCAGAGCGCTGCCATCAGGGTAAGGAAAAACGGCGGAAACATCGCGAGACTATGGCACGCTGTGTATGATGGAAGGCGAGGAGTGGATCTCAGCCTGCTCCGCCCCATCCAGAGGTCCACTGACCACAATTCCCACAATTCCCACATCAAAACTGAACTTTTTAATATCCAATCCCTAGCAAATAAATCTAGCCTGATACATGATCACATTCTTGAGAAAGATATTGACCTGATGTGCCTCACTGAGACCTGGCATAAACCTGAGGTTTTTTCATCCTTAAATGAAGCTTGTCCCGCTGGATACAGTTACATGCACAGGGCTCGCTGCACTGGTCGTGGAGGTGGCCTGGCAGTAATCTACCGCGACAGTCTCAAGCTTTCTCTTCTGTCTCTCCCTGATGTGTCCTCTTTTGAATATCTGGCTTTTAAATCAAAACCCCCTTCCAAGATAAATGCAGTACTGATTTACCGGCCACCCAAACCCCACCCATCCTTTATCGCTGAGATTCAGGACCTCTTCACTTCCTTCTGCTCTCTTTCATCCAATAACATTATACTTGGCGATATGAACATTCATATTGAAAATCCCACCTCCACGCTGGCAGCTGAATTTCTAAATGTATTGGACTGTCTCAATCTTACACAGCATGTTGATGCTCCTACTCACATCAGGGGGCGCACTTTAGATCTGGTTATTTCTGACTCTCCTTCCATCAAAAATCTGTTGGTTTATGACCTGGGCGTCTCTGATCACAGCATCATTTCAATGGACATTTCCTGCCCTTCACCACTCCCTAAGCCTAAACGTGATATTCATTTTCGCAATATAAAAAATATCAACCCTGCCATCTTGTACTCTGATCTCCAATTGATGGCCTCATTCACCCATTCATCTGTCAACAAATCAGTTGAACACTACAATGATTCTCTTCACTGCCTTCTGGATACACATGCCCCCCTCAAAACAAGAACTGTGTCTTTCTCCCGTTCGGCCCCCTGGTTCACGGATGAACTGCGCAAGATGAAGGCTGGTGGCCGTGCCATTGAGAGGCGTGTCAAATCATCTGGCCTGGTGGTACACAAGCTGGCCTACAAACAGCATCAGAAGGCCTACGCAGCAGCCCTTAAACAAGCCCGGTCCATCTACTACTCTGACATTATCAATAACAATCCAGGAAATTCCAAACAGCTTTTTTCAACAATAAATCATCTACTAAATCCCAAAAACCAAATTCATACCGAACCCACAGTAGAACTCTGCAATAGGTTTCTTGAATTTTTCAAAGACAAGATCAACTCCATTCGGTCTCAGCTTTCTGGCTCCCCAGCTCCATCAGTGCCATCTGCCGGCCCTCAACCCTCTCTTTTCAGTATTTTCACTAGAGTCACACAGACCGAAGTTGAGGGTCTCATCAAAAAGATGAAGCCTTCCACCTCTCCCCTGGACCCCTTCCCTACTGCGCTCATCAAATCAAACATGACGGCCATTAGTCCTCTCATCACACAAATAATAAATCATTCATTAAACTCTGGTTATGTCCCACCCACACTTAAAATTGCCGTAATCAAACCTCTTCTGAAAAAACCCAACCTCAACCCAGAATGCCTCTCTAACTATCGACCCATTTCACATCTTCCGTTTCTGTCCAAGGTCCTTGAAAAAGCTGTTGCTGCACAGTTACAAGAACATCTACAACGTCATTCACTGTTTGAAACATTCCAATCTGGTTTTCGTACCGCCCATAGTTCAGAGACAGCGCTGTTGAGGGTAACTAACGACCTTCTAATTTCTGCAGATTCTGGATCACCCTCTCTGCTTATTCTCCTTGACCTTTCAGCGGCCTTTGATACCATCGACCACCATATCCTCCTAAGCCGTCTTCATACCGACATTGGACTCTGTCACTCCACACTGGACTGGTTCACCTCATATCTCACTGACAGGACAGAGTACGTCAACCTGGGATCTGCTTGGTCCCGTACAGCTCCTGTCACTTGTGGTGTTCCCCAAGGATCTATCCTAGGGCCCCTGCTTTTCATTTTATATATGTTGCCACTGGGTCGTGTCATCAGCCGTCATGGCATCTCCTTTCACTGCTATGCTGATGACACTCAGTTATACCTGCGAACCGACTCAAACCTATGCTCCACCCCGGTCCTTCCAGTATTATCTGCTCCCTCAACAGTTTCTGCTTCCTCTTCAACATCATCTCTAGCCCTCTCTAACTGCCTGGAGGAGGTTAAGGCATGGATGAGTCATAATTTTCTCCAGTTGAATAGCTCAAAAACTGAAGCCATCCAAATCGGCACCCCTCATCAGGTCCAGTCATCACCCATAACCACTATCTCTTTCTCTGGCCAAGACATCCCTCTGTCAACTACTGTTACCAACCTCGGTGTTAAGCTGGACCCACAACTGACCTTTACAAATCATATCAACCATCTTTACAAAACCTGCTTTTTTCATATCAAAAACATTTCTAAACTCCGCCCCTTCCTCACTTTTTCTGATGCAGAAAAACTGGTCCACGCCTTAATTTCATCCAGGCTGGATTACTGTAACAGCCTGCTTATTGGTATACCAAATAAACATCTTCAGAAACTTCAATTCATTCAGAACTGTGCTGCCCGAACTCTTATGAAAACCCGCAAATATGAACACATCACCCCCATTCTTCAGAATCTTCACTGGCTCCCCATAACCTCAAGAATTCAATACAAGATTGCCCTCATCACCCACCTCTGCATTTATAACAACGCCCCACAATACCTCAAAGATCTCCTTACCCCTCACTCTTCCACCCGTAACCTCCGGTCTCAAAGCACAAACCGCCTCCATCAGCCACGCTCAAAACTTCGCACCATGGGAGACCGAGCCTTTTGCACTGCTGCCCCTCGCATCTGGAACTCCCTCCCTGAACATCTGCGAGAACCCCAGTCTGTGGACTCTTTTAAAAAAGAGCTTAAAACTTTCTTGTTCAGGCAGGCGTTTTTTTAAGCTGTCCTTAGGCTTTACTAATTTTTCCCTGCTATATTTTAGTAGTTTGCTGCCTTTAGATTTTAGCTCTAGTTTTTTTATCGTGTTTTTTGATTTTAATTAGTTTAATACGGTCTCTGTAGCACTTTGAGATTCTTTTATGAAAAGTGCTTTATAAATAAAATTTATTATTATTATTATTATTCACTCACCTGAACTCCAACCTAACAGCCGTTTGAGTCGTAGGCTCTCTGTAAGGCTCTTTGGGGCTATATCAGTGTGAATGTGGGTAAGCCTTCCCTCGCTTCTAGAGGCATTGAGGTTTCCGTTCTTAGAGCTCAGAAGCAGCAGTTTTGAGCAGCAGACCCTGGAACGGGAGCGTCGTTAGGTCTCCTTTATTTTTTTAGCTCTCCGCTCCCCTGGGCTCCACCTACAACTGTGAGCTCAGCTAGGGACTTAATTGTAGGCCCCTGTGAGCCTCCTTAGTTTCTGCTCTCATCCGAAGCGTCGCAAGAGTTGCTTTTTAGAGGCCTCTGCTCCCTAGAGATCCGTCTGGATAGCAATATCAAGTAGTTAGGCCCTCTATTTGCCTCCTTGGTAGCTGTCCTGGGTGTAGGACGTAGTAAGGCCTCCTCTCACTCGAGAGTTGTTACGCTGAGGCCTCCGTCCTCAGAGCCAGGCAGTAGTACTGAGTAGTTAGACTCTCTCTGAGCCTCCTTGGTTGTCAGGCTGCCTCTCGCTATAGAGAGTTGAGGCCTCTGCTCCTCAGAGCTCCACCTGGATATCGATATCAAGTAGTTGGCTGTCCTGGGTTTAGGACGTAGTTAGGCCTCCTCTCACTTCAGGGAGTCGTTATGTTGAGGCCTCCATCCTCAGAGCTTGATCAGGCAACGGCACTGAGTAGTTAAGCTCCCCCTGAGCCTCCTTGACTTCAGCCCCTTTTTTTTGGAGCATCGCCAGGCCTCCTCTCATTTAGAGTGTCGTTATGCTGAGGCCTCCATCCTCAGAGCTCAGCCTTTGCAGGCCAAGTTGTCAGGCTTTCTGTGAGCCTCCTTGGTTGCCGCGAGCATCGTTAGACCTCCTCTCACTCAGAGAGTCATTTATTGGGGCCTCAGCTCTTCAGAGGATAGCATTGTGATTGGTAGGCCTATTGAGCCTCCTCGCAAGATGTCCTGTGCGTGGGGTGTTGCAGGCCTCCTCTTGTTCCTGAGAGTAATATATACTGAGGCCTCTGCTCCTACAGCGTGGATAGGCGGTTAGGTAGTATGCTAGATAGTTAGGCTCTCTTGGAGCATCCTTAGTTACTGACCTCAGTGAGTGTTGCTAAGCCTCCTCTCGTTATGAGAGTCGTCATATTGAGGCCTCCACTCCACGGTCTTATTGGGAAGGAGACGCTGCGTCTCTTTGCCATGCTTCCGGGATTCCTGCACAAGTCTCCTTCAGACAATAAGAGGATGACATATTGCACAGGTGCCCTTTTATACTCTCGGTCTCACCTGTTGTGACATCATGTGGTGCCGCCTGCCAATGTCAAGTTCATTGTCGTGTTTAGATTTCCACTTCAGACACCATAACGATCCCAAAGGGATGCAGCGCGAGTTGCACCATGGTTACATGCATAACCTGAGACATTTTCTTGCAGTTAGATACTTTTTCATTGGTATTGTTTGATTGATTGTGTGGTGTATATAAGGACTGATCAGTGTGTGTGTGTGTGTGTGTGTGTGTGTGTGTTCATTGTCTGATGAATTTGGCTCCAAACGTCACCAGTGGTGAGAACATAAATATTTTTCTATTGCTTTAATTTTTTTTTATTTTTTTTTTTATTATTTTAATTTAATTTTATGAAATAAGCAGCTTGTAAATACAAAATTGAAATCACCTGGGGTGCGTTCTCCGATAACGTTGTCTCTTAGCGCGCTACGAAGACTCAAAAGGTACACCTTAACTACAGGTATACCTTTCCTACGTGTGTTCTCCGAACTATACCTTAGGATGTTGCTTAAGGTAAACCTTCTTAAGTTCGACCTTAGCAGGCGCTGTCCATGGTGGAGGCGCTGAATAGGTTGATATCGATGCCTCGATGATCGATTGTGCGCTCTTTCCTTCACAGCGGTATAGGTAAAGTATTGAGAAAACAATGTTCTTTATAAAGAAGCGTTTTAGAAATAGTACAAACTGCATTTATCGGGGCTCATTGAAATATGTACATGCAGAAATAAATATGAGTATGTGTTTATAATTTAGCAAGTGTGCAATCCCAAACCCTCACGGCCATAAGTGTGTTAATGTTCTCCACAATGTATGCTGATTATCCACCAGCCATGTAGTTGACATACACTAACTGGCTCCGCGGACGGCGCCGTCTTTGATTTAAAACAAGTAGCCTACTCGCTGTCTTACTGCCATAGCTATAAAGTTTGTGTAAACTCATCTTTCTTTAGACTCCTAAGCCTTTTCTGTCAAATGGTTCGCCAGCTGATGTGCCTTAGGATAGTAATTAAAAAAGCTAACAACCATTAGTGTATGGAAACTTTATTAATGAAAACACTTCCATACACTGTAGGCTATAACAACTTAAGTATTTTATGTGTAAAATTTTAAAGTAAAGTAAAAATGTAATTGTAATACTAAATCAGATTTTATATTAAATGTTCATATAAAATTTTCTATGTGTAATTAAACTGCGATGTAAAAAAGCTTTTTGCGTAGTGGTGGCCACTAGCGGTATGAACCGTCAGCAGCGATAAGGTATAGCTAAGAGCGCTCCAGACCAACCTTACGAACGTATGACTTACAGAAGGTATACTTAACTAAGAAGGTTTCGGAAACCACGTATTAACGATAAGGTACTTCTTAAGGTACAACTTAAGAACGACGTAGCGTTAAGGTAGTTTCGGAGAACGCACCCCTGGTCACTTTAAATACATGCATGTGCACATGCTGTATTTCTGACACTTAAACATCATGCACACAACATTGTTTTCAAAAAAGTTGTCCTTTACATCAACCCGCATAAATACGCCGTCGAGCGCCATCATAACTATGCCAAACCTATGGGCGGCAGTGTAGGAAGAAGTATAAAGCCATGCAAGCCAATCAGAATCATCAGCTCAAATTAAGCTTTTTCTGGCGCATAATATGATGTTTGAGAACCTAAAACCCCGTTTCTCCCAGTTGACACGGCAACACATAACCGGCGTTATCAGAAATCTCCACTTTGGCCGGAGTTTTTAGAAATAATCGTTTTCTGTGATAAAAACTGGTTGTTCGTGTAAATGAGAGGCCAAACCGCAGGGAAATGTCTGTGTCTTCCCTTCGTGCAAATGGGGCCTTTGATCTGTAAAGTATCCAGAGTGTCTCTGTTGATTGGTTGGAGGCGGATCTGAATGTGAGTTTTTTTTTTATGAAAAATGATGAGGTCAAAACAAATGTTAAAAAAAACATGCATGCGCAGAGGAATCGTTCACAATAATGTGCATTAAGAAAAATGATTTGAATTTACATTTAATGCCAACTTCAACCAAAAAACATCTGGAATCACAATATTGGTCTTTCTTCAGCCTCAGAGAGACTGTCAACTCTGTTCTGGCTTCCAGGGAATAAACTCCCATAATGCCTCACTCTCTGAGAGCTCAACCATCTCCTGTGATACCAAGCCTCTGATCGTTTGCATCTGAAGAAATTCACATTTTGATGTGTCGTTCCGTCGATCGACGGCATCAGTGCATTGGCCGTGTAATCTATAACCGGCATGCGAGAAGCTTAACAATACGCCGTATGTTCTACACAGGCCTATATTTTATCCTGAAACCCATTTACATCCTGTTAACCGTTTCTCAGGGCAGATTAGCGGCTGGGAGAAGGCAGAGCGTATCCCCAGAGAGAGAGGCTTTGCTGCTGATAAGGCCGGTTATAGGAAAGCGGGATTAGCACATCTGACCAGGGCAGAAACGGCTCTATCCTGTCAGCCGCCGCTTGATTAAACACGCGCGAGGACACGAGCGCAGCCGCGGGAGATAACTGGCTTTATTTATGCGGGCGGAGGGTGGCGAGGGTACAGGACTGCCGGATCCCGGGGGGTTCCATCCCGATCACATGACGGATGCTTTATCGCCGCCCACCTCCACGCAGATGTGGAGGGATACGCCTTATCTTCTGGAGGAAGGATCTGATGGGACACATGAAGACGGCACAATCCTCAAACATAAATCCAGTCTGTGTGTACCAGGGTTACTAAAACTGTTTCTGTTCATTGAAATAAAGCTAAAAATAAAATATGTTGAAATGTCGCCTAAATTATTTACTGGCATAAAACTAAACCTGAAATGAAATAACAGAATCCAGTCTGTGTGCACCAGGGTTATTATCATTGACTAAAACTATTTCTGCTCATTGAAATAAAGCTCAAATAAAATATAAATATTTGTTGAAAAACTGTTGAAATGTTGCCTAAAATTATTTACTGGAAATAAAAATAAACCTGAAATGAAATGAAATATGAAGACGATACGATCCTCAAATAGAAATCCAGTCTGTGTGCACTAGGGTTATTAAACTATTTTAAACATTTATGTTCATTGAAATAAAGCTAAATTAAAACATAAATATGAGTTGAAAAATGTAGCCTAAAATTATTTACTGGAAATAAAACTAAAACTAAACCTGAAATGTAAATAAATTAAACCTAAATTGCCATTAAAATGACAAAAGCACAACAAATATAAGCTAAAATGACTCTGGTATGAACACACGTGCTCTAGTTTTAATATTCGGATTTAGATTAGACGTAATTGCATCAGAAACATCGTGTGGCTTTTGTTCCCGGTGCACCAACAATTAAAGTGATCTAATCAGCAAACATTTACTCATTACAGATTGAAATCCTTTTTATATTCCGAAGCCGGTTAATTAATTAGTTGTGTTAATGACCCGTTAATGGCTGCGGATGAGGAATTTTAATGAGGCGCCTCAATTAAATATTATCTAACTGGCTAATCGATGTTTTTAATTAATTATTCACATTATATTTTGCAGGGAATCGATTCCCAGTGCAGCCGAATTAAAGTCTGGGTGAGTTTGCATGTGTCGAATCATCATTGTGTGTTTTTGCTTTGTATTGTAGAGTATTTCTCACAGAGGCCTGAGTGTAAAATAGCAGATCTTAACTTAGCAGCAGCCTGTCATCACGCGATCCACTGGGAAGCTGGAAGAGCTCCATCATCAGGAACGCTGGGAACGCTGGGAACGGGACAAGGCCATGGCGAACCCTTCAGGTCCTCAGAGAGAAACACATCCTCCACAGGACTCTATCCCTGAGCTCTCCATCAGGACACCAAACCTCACAGCGCCTGGCCTTTCCTTGTTTTCTGACACACTATACTGCTTCCTGATGGTTGCTAGGGTTAGGAAAACATATTAAACAAGTGAAACACATTAAACATGATGATTTACAGGTATGATTAGTCCCACAGATGGTGTCCCAGAGGACTCTTTTCACAGCAGACAGTAAGAAACCACCCAGAAACAACCAGAACATCCTAACAACCACTTAGCAACACCCTAGCAACCACCCAGAACATCCTAACAACCCCCTAGCAACCACTCAGAACATCCTAACAACCACTTAGCAGCACCATAGCAAACACCCAGAACATCCTAAAAACCACTTAGCAACACCCTAACAACCACCCAGAAAAACCGAGAACATCCTAACAACCACTTAGCAACACCCTAGCAACCACTCAGAACATCCTAACAACCACTTAGCAACACCCTAGCAACCACCCAGAACATCTTAACAACCACTTATCAACACCATAGCAAACCCCCAGAACACCCTAACAACCATAAACCAACACCCTAGCAACCACCCAGAACATCCTGTTGTAGAGATGGTGTCTTGTGATTCTCAGTACTGAGTAATGAATGAGGCTGTTAACGATCACCAATAAACACTGCAAGAAATGCTTTTCTTACTCAGTATTTTTGTCTTGTTTCCAGTCCAAATATTAAAAAATATCTTAAATCAGGAAGCATTTACTTGCATCTTGTTTTCTGAAAAAAAAATATATATATTAAGCGAGTTTTTGCTTAAAACAAGCAAAATGATCTGCCAATGGGGTAAGAAAAAAATCTTGAGTTGATCTTGATCATTTTGCTTCTTTTCTGGAAGAAAAAAAAAAAATATATATATATATTTTTTATAATTTCTTATGTCATTTTATCTAGTAAATGCCTCTTGATATAAGATTTTTTTGATATTTGGACTGGAAACAAGACAACAAAAAGTGAGAAAAGCATTTTTGCAGTGAAGATCTTCTCAGAGATCTCACATTATTCTCCGAGCTCAGCAGATTGCAAGCTGGGAACTCTGGGGTTGTGACTTTCAACACTTGTTGTCCTGCACACACGAATCCCGAGCCTCCGTGTGAAGAACGTATCGGGGAGGAAACGTCTGTCGAGAGCTCACATTCAGTAAAACCAGGGTTATTTTTTAAATGACTTTTTTTTTTTTTTTTTTTCATAAATCCATTTTAAATAGTCACATTTCTCCCCAGCTAATAGGATCATGCTGGAGGTAATCTCTGCAAATCTGACAGAAGAAAAGAAGTTCTGGCCTTCATCTCCTTCCTCACGATAAGTGAAGAGATTCAAGAGTTTTCCTGTGGGAGAGAAGAGGACGAGGCCTAGAAACAGGGATCATCAGACATACTTACACGTAAACACACACATTAATACAGGACCCAATCACACACATTAAACATGCCATGTGAATCGTTTCTCAGTCTTCCAGAACCCCGAGTCCTGTGCTGTTTGTTGGAGCGAACGGAGCACTCTTGTCTAACGTGAAATACGGCATGTTTACAGTAGCGGCGCATCACTGTCATTCACTCGTCCAGAAACCCGTCATTGTCAGATCAGCGTTTGACAGCATGTTCTGAGGGGAACGACTCGCTTTATACACACAAACAAACAAACATTTCTGCACATTCATCAAATGGAGTGTGAAACATTCAACCTGCCGATAATGGAAAGTCAAATTCAGGCTGAACACTGCAGAAACACCATTCTCTGAGTATTCTTAAATCAAGATACATTTACTGGACAAGCAAAACGAACTGACTAAATGTGTCAAAATGAAGTGAGTTTGTGATTAAAACAAGAACAAATATCTGCCAGTGGGTCAGAAAAATATTTATTTTTTCCCCTTTGAATTAAGATAATTTTTCTGACCCACTGGCAGATATTTGTTCTTGTTTTAATCATAAACTCAGTTTCACTTTATTTTGATGGTCCCTTTTACAGATTATTTTAACTATACGAAACATTGCACCTACATGTCTAGAGTATCAGTAGAGTATCAGTAGAGTATTAGTAGAGTATTACTAGAGTATTAGTAGAGTATTAGTAGAGTATTAGTAGAGTATCAGTAGAGTATTAGTAGAGTATTACTAGAGTATTAGTAGAGTATCAGTAGAGTATCAGTAGAGTATTAGTAGAGTATCAGTAGAGTATCAGTAGAGTATTACTAGAGTATCACAATAATACTCTACTAATACTCTACTGATACTCTACTAATACTCTACTGATACACTACTGATACTCTACTGATACACTACTAATACACTACTAGTACTCTACTGATACTCTACTGATACTCTAATGATACTCTACTGATACTCTACTGATACTCTATTAATACTCTACTGATACTCTAATGATACTCTACTGATACTCTACTGATACACTACTGATACTCTACTGATACTCTAATGATACTCTACTGATACACTACTGATACTCTACTGATACTCTACTAATACACTACTAGTACTCTACTGATACTCTACTGATACTCTAATGATACTCTACTGATACTCTACTGATACTCTATTAATACTCTACTGATACTCTAATGATACTCTACTGATACTCTACTGATACACTACTGATACTCTACTGATACTCTAATGATACTCTACTGATACACTACTGATACTCTACTGATACTCTACTGATACTCTACTGATACTCTACTGATACTCTACAAATACTCTACTAGTACTCTACTGATACTCTAATGACAGTTAGTTGACATGTAGTTGCAAAGTTACTTATAGTCAAACGAATATCTAAAAGGACCATGAAAGTAAAGTGTTACCGTAAACTCACTCCATTTTGATACATTTTTCAGTAAACAATTATTAATATGTGGCCCGTGATGGCAAAAGCAGTGGGAATGTGCAAGGGATAATTTCGAGCTACAGGCAAAACAAGTAAAAAATTTGATTTTGAGGTTTTCACAAAAATGAGTTCATCAAAGGGATAGTTCACCCAAAAATTTAAATTAGCCCATGATTTACTCACCCTGAAGTCATCCTAGGTGTATATGACATTCTTCTTTCAGACGAACACAATCAGAGTTATATTAAAAAATGTCCTGGCTCTTCCAAGCTTTATAATGGCAGTGAATGGCTGTTTGACTTTGGAAGTCCATTAAAGCGCATCCATCCATGATTAAAGTGCTCGACACAGCTCTGCGGAGGTTAATAAAGGTCTTCTGAAGTGAAGCGATGCATTCGTGTAAAAACTTTATCGACTAAAATAACTAGCTTCCGGCAGACGGCCGTACGCATCAATTTACGCCAAAAGAGCAACACTAGAACTTGACGCACAACGTGTCTAATGATCCCAATGCCCCAAATAGAAATGAAACATCTTAAAGTATCTTTGTTTTTACATTTTCTGAGAGGAGTTCCAGACAGCAACATAGCGGAAATCAACGTTATTTCATTTCAGTGATCTGGGCCGAGACTATGTTGCATTCTGGGTAACCTTTCCGTTGTTGCGCACACAAAGACTCCCAGACAGCGGGCAATCCCAATTTACATAAGCCGCGTTTCCACCGCAGGAACTTTCCCCAGGAACTAGGAACTTTGGGCTGGTACTCGATGTGTTTACACCGCAGGAACCAGGGTCTAAATGAAGTTCCGGGTAAATATTTGCCCCTCCGATAGTCCCTGCTCACGAGGTAGTACTTTTTCAAAGTTCAGGAACTTTCAGGGGTGGGACTTGTGCGCTGCACAAGCTGATTGGTTGTGTTCACGCCGCATTTTGGTTGGATGACTCCACGCAGCATTTTCTTTATTTTTAACCTCCCTTTTAAAAAGTGGCTTCATGCAGTAAAGTTGTCTGTCTGCAAATATGGAATTTAATAAAAAAAACTGGGGGACTGGCGACGAGTTTCAGGCTTTATTATTTGGGTATTTGTGGAAGAGGAAACTTTCTGCGCGTTCGTCACAGCCATCTCACGGCCAATGTCCGCAATAGCTGATAACATACAATTTTATATCTAACGTTAGCATTACGAGCTCTGAACACGCTTTATCAGTGCTCGTCTCTTTTCTGCCACAGCTTTTAATATTAAGTCATTATGTTTACACATTGTCATCTATTGCAAGGCAAACCATGTTACAAATTTACTATAACAGGATTGAAATAGCGCATTGAGGTTGGTAACAAACAACTATTTACAAGACTGTCACTATTTATGATTGATAGACGGGGTTCAGGCTTTTTTTAAGAGTATTTGCGCAAAAGGAAATTTTTGCGCGTTCGTCCCAGTCATCTCACAACGTACCTTGTCTAATTTTATACGCATACGAGCTTTCTGAACACGCTTTAGTATCAGTGCTCGTCTATTTTGTTATGTTAATTAGCCTACCTCGTTAGTAAACCAATAACTGCAGCACAGTTTGAATCTCCTCCATACTTATAAATGTGGCGCTCAAAACTGATTACTGTCCGTCGCAGACTGGGAGGAGCAGTTGCGCGCAGTTTACCTTCCCGGTACTTTAGACCGCGGTGTAAACGCAGAAAGCAACCGGTCTGGGGCAAAAAAGGTTCCTGGGAAAAAAGTTCCTGGGACAAATTGTTCCGGGTAATTTCGGTGGAAAAGCGGCTAAATACACAGAATTACAGCGATTCAAAATATCTGTCTTGGCGAGTATTCACGCAAACATGAACTGTTGTGTCTTAAGTGAACGTTTGGTGAACTGTTGGGGGAAATCATCTGATGTGTAACATTATATTAGATCCGTGCAGTACTGAGTCTGAATATATAGGCTGTCTGTCTCAATGTTTGACTGGCATCATGGAAAAAAAGTTTCATATATATTTTTCCTAAAGATATATAGGAAATATTTGGTTTGTGTGCCAAATTTGGTGTTACTACCAGGGATTTTAAGGTATGGATGCTAGGGGATTTTGTTTTGGAATCTTCAGAAAACTATAACTCGATTTTTCTCAAAACTGACTCTATCGACTTCAAACAGTTGTAGCTCAGGATTCTTTTGTCTGATTCCAACAAATCATACATCATTTTTTGAAGTGAATTTAAAAAAATTGTTATTCAGACCGCCAAAACAGACAAATACAAGTAATGGTCCAATCTCAGAAAACAATATAATTTGGGCCTGAAAAATTCAGGATGTTTTACAGTCACTTCCACATTGAAAAAAAAAGGTAACCTAAAAAAGATAACATCAAAGTAACTGGTTTTATTAAGTCAACAATATTATTTAATATTGCTGATCCAACCGAAATACATTCATTTATTCCAACAAAATAATTTTTTGGCTAGCAGGTTAGCACTGTTTAGAGAGCTCTTCCCCAACTGATCATCTGATCATGTTAAAAACAGAGCAGATTTCAGCAGGAGTGCTAGAAGTGTTTTCCAGATGGAAGCGTCTCAGGTACGGACTGTCAGCTCGGATCAGACGGTATCAGTACTGTAGGATCCACACACATATCCCGGAGTGGAAGACAATCGAGCAGATGAGCGTCTCAGGACTGACACTCCAGTCACTTCAAGAATCTCTTTCAACAGCGGCTGACAGCAGCGACGCCTGAGCCATAATAAACAGCTTCAAACAGCTCCGTATTCCTGCTTTTCAATGAAAATTCAAATGGATGGAGAACATCTGAAGCCACGGACAGCACATTCTCCTTCAGGAAGAACGGGGCTTTTGTTTGTTTCGCTCTTTAGTGAAAGAAAGTTTTTCACACAGCTTCCATTCGAGTTTGAGCTAGTCTACCAAGATCATAGTTTATTTGGAAAAACCTTTTCAAATAATGACAAAAAAAATATTAATCGAGTTCAGACTATTCTTTAGGCAGATGCTTTTATCAAATGTATTCATTAGTGTATTGTCAAAGGTGGCATAGAAGTGGCATTTAAGGCTATTCACACTCAATTCTGCTTTTCTGTATTACTGTTCACATTGTTATTTAAAATGTGGTCAATAGCAGATTCCAGTGGTCCTGAACTGACCCGTATGAGCAAAAGAACGATAAAAAGATGTCACATACAGTACAGCCTGTATTTGAAAAGGACCTTTACATTTGCCAAAAATACAAAAACGTAACGTAATACATTACTTTACATAAAAAAGTAATGCTTTGGTTACTTTTAGAGAGTAATGCAATGTTGTAACACTTTCCCCTACACTGGTGCAGTCGCAAACTAGTTCTTTCATATCTAATAACTGTTGATCACAACTAATCATGTATTCTATATATATATTGCACTATATTACACTAAAAATAAAGGTTCCGAAAGACGGTTTTCGAAGCGATGCCATAGAAACAGCATTTTGGTTCCTTCAAATAACCTTTGAACCACATTTTCTTAGTGTGAAGAACATTTTAATAATCCAAAGAACCTTTTGTGGAATGGAAAGATTCCATGGATGTTTAAAGGGTTAGTTCACCCAAAAATGAAAATGATGTCATTAATGACTCACCCTCATGTCGTTCCAAGCCCGTTAGACCTCCGTTCAGTTTAAGATATTTTAGATTTAGTCCGAGAGCTTTCTGTCCCTCCATTGAAAATGTATGTACGGTATACTGTCCATGTCCAGAAAGGCAATAAAGACATCATCAAAGTAGTCCATGTGACATCAGTGGGTTAGTTAGAACTTTTTGAAGCATCGAAAACACATTTTGGTCCAAAAATAACAAAACCTACGACTTTATTCAGTATTGTATTCTCTTCAGAGTCTGTTGTCAATCCGCGTTCACGACTCCGCAGTGTTACATGTTACATGCTGACGTAAGACGCTGCTGACATGCACACTTACGCACCATTTTAAAAAATATAGCAATACCAAAATACAAACAATGTAGAATAGCTTGAATACAGTGTGCATCTCCCTCAGACTGTAAACGAAGCTCGGGCGCACCAGATAACACGTCAGCAGCGTCACTGTGGAGTCGTGAACGCGGATTGACAACAGACCCGGAAGAGAATACAATACTGAATAAAGTCGTAGGTTTTGTTATTTTTGGACCAAAATGTATTTTCGATGCTTTAAAAAGTTCTAACTAACCCACTGATGTCACATGGACTACTTTGATGATGTCTTCATTACCTTTACATGGACAGTATACCGTACATACATTTTCAATGGAGGGACAGAAAGCTCTCGGACTAAATCTAAAATATCTTAAACTGTGTTCCCGAAGATGAACGGAGGTCTAACGGGCTTGGAACGACATGAGGGTGAGTCATTAATGACATCATTTTCATTTTTGGGTGAACTAACCCTTTAAGGTTCTTCACTGAATCACTGATAGAACCAATAAAGAACCGATATTTAAACAACATTTTAGCATGAAACTGGATCATATCTTTGTCCTGACACTTCCTCAATATTTCATTTGTGCTTAATTTGGTTCATAACTTTCATGTGCTTGATTTCCGTTGATTTCTATACACCTGGAAGTCGCAGCGCTGAGTCTGAATGCATTCAGCGGTTTACTCATCCAGCAGTTTAAGCACAAGCTCCCCTACAAAGGCCACTTGACTCACCGTACAGGCCCTTTAATGGACATGCTTCTTGTTTGTCCGTCTCTTGACATCACATCTGACGACTCTTATTTGAAATCATGCACCCACTGCGTCTCGGTCAGAGGCAGACACTTATTTTGACATCTAATTTGGTGGCGGTGCTTGTGAAGCCCCTGGAAGCCTGACCCGTGGTGTGTGTTGCGCGCCGAGGGCAGGGTTCACGTGCGAGGGGGTTTTGTTTGTGTGCTTACTTAAAGCCTCTTCATCAGAGACTAAAGCTTCAGACAATCAGAAAACTGACTGGAGGAGAAGAGAGGGGGAGAGAAGGAGAAAACGCCAACCTTGGGGTGATTACTGGATCAGCGTGCTTTTGTACAATTACCATCACTTTGAATTTTAAATGGCGGCTTAAAGGGCAGCGGAGCAGCTTGGAAAATTAGGCTGGAGTCTAATTAGTGCACTCCAACATGACAAGCCCTGCTTTCAGCCCGAGTAAACGACCCAGTCAGGCGAGAGTGCTGGAGAACCACATCACTCGCTGTCAGAACATCTCACCGCTGTTCGGCCCCGCGTGAAGCCCGTAAACCTGCAAATATGCATGTTGACGACTCTTTCTGACCGGACTGGGTTTAATTCAATTTCCACCAAACGCGGAGACAATCAGACTGGATTTAATTAATCTAAATCATCTCTTTGTAGTTGATGACAGAGCTCTGTGAGAGGACGGCTGCTGGTCTATTGTTCTGAGAGCTTCACATGACTGGTGCCGGCGCACGACGAGCTGTCAGTGAGCACGAGGGTGAGCGCCACACCATCTCACGAAGCACACTAATAATTGCCTGGAAACTGTCAGGACGGAGACGGCTCTGATCTCCGTGGGCAGCGTCGTTCACTTCAGCACAAAGGCATGACGGAAAATCCTGATCGACTGGATTATGTAGGAGTGAGATGCTGCCGATCAGCATGTATGTGGCCAGAAATTCACATATGGATTCCTACACTAAAGGTTTAAGGGATAAAATCAAGACTCTGGAAAAACGTATACCTCTACTTACATTTTTTGCAAAAGTCAAAAAACATACCAATATATGCAAATCACTGCAGTTTCCAGCTGAAATTACACTGGAGGCAGTAAAACACCAACATCTTTCATTCAGTTTCACACAAAATTATGATTACATGGTCGGATTATTGATTAATAAACAGTATTGTACAAGGAACTCAAAACACTTTTGTGCATCATTTGTTAAAATCCCCCTGTAGTCAATAATCGTATCTGTTAAAACTCATCTTTGATCACAAAAATGACATATTTAAACATTTTTTCCTTGAAAAACATTTGCTCATGTCTTAAAATATCTTGAATGTAACGCGACACCCTCGCCTAATTTAGTATGTGCGGTTCTATGAATATGCAAATGAGCCCCGCCTCCACTCACTCAGCTCAGAGATCCACTGGTTGACGATCACACGTTGATCTGATTGGTTACAAGGTAGTTTGTGACGTCAGAAACACCAGCGATTTCAAAGCGTGTTTTTGAGACTGTCTTTGGTTCACTGCAGTTTTAAGGAGGAAATACTCAGCAATGGTGTCGACTTATGAACTTACACATGCTTTGTCTTAAAGCACATTAAAAACACCACATAGACACATAAGCAACATTAAAAGCTGGATTTTCACCACAGGGGGACATTAACAGCCATTAAATCTTTCCGTTGCACAAAAGGTTCTTTATATTATTAAAATGTTCTTCAAAATAGAGAAAAATGTTTAATTTATGAACTGATCACTGAAAATGTTCTTTAAATTCTTTAACAGTTGTTCTGAACCTTTTCCACTGTTTCATCTACCCAATAAAATATTGTAGAGTTTGTCATAACTAAAAAAACTTGAATGTATATACATTATAAAAATGCCACGGAGTTATAAGATTTAATTTTTGTAACAACCCCAGCATATACCCGAGACCTCAATTATGCAGCTCTTCTACGTGAAACTCCAAACTCACTGAAGCAGAAAACAGAAAGATGAAGATGAGCCACATTAATTCAGCAACTCGTTCAGTTTAATTGACAAGCTCTCGGTGCAGCGACAGAGAGCCGTGATCACATGCACATCTCGTCACATGCTTTAATGAGCCGGCCGGTGCGGGGAACGAACGCTTTAACAGATTATCATCTGAAATTGAATAAATATGGCTGAAATAAATGCATGAGAGTCTGAAGCACACTCAGGTTATCTCGTCTTCTCACTAGGGCTCAACGTAAAACCACAACACGTCAGTTTTCGGCAATAAAAGCACTCAGTCTGGCTGCGGTGACAGCAGAAATGCACATTAAAGGCCCCCTGAAATCAAAATGTACATTTTTCAGCTTTTAGTATGAATATATTAGCCTTACGGTTATGAATAAGCTTCCAAAACAATGACAAAATTCGCATTTAGGAGATATAAGCATTCAACACTTACAGTCTCTCACTTCCGCTGAAATGGATCAGGGATTTTTATGACATCACCGCTTCTCTTCACATCTTCTGTCCAATCACATGCTCTCTAGAATCTGAAGCCCCGCCCCCTCTGCTATAAACACCACCTGGCCGAAGCGAGTGTTGACACACACGGAGCAATATGTGTTGGAGTGTGTGTTCGGCTGCTCAAACGCTCCAGTTTTATTCTGTGTTCAACTGTACGTTGATTAAGAATTAAATGGCTAGAGTTTATTCACATCTCTACTATTGAATCCAGCGTATCATCAGCGCTCGCATTCGCTTCCATGGTGCTGTCAGTCTGTGAGGGAAACTAAACACTATTGGCCATTTGAAAAGGGGGAGGGGCCATTCAATAAGTCCCGCCTTAGCTTCTGTTTCAGTGGAAATTACATCAACGCGATCCAAGGCACTTCAGTGGGGTTTAACAGCCAATCACAACAGGTGGGATTTTTAACAGATCAAGTAACAGATACAGTAACCGATACAGTAACAGATACAGATCCAGTAACAGGTAAAGTAACAGATACAGATCCAGTAACAGATACAGATACAGATACAGATACAGTAACAGATACAGATCCAGTAACAGATACAGATACAGTCACAGATACAGTAACAGATACAGGTACAGTCATAGATACAGTAACAGATCCAGACCCAGTAACAGGTACAGGTCCAGTAACAGGTCCAGGTCGAGTAACAGGTCCAGTAACAGGTCCAGATCCAGTAACAGGTCCAGTAACAGGTCCAGATCCAGTAACAGGTACAGTAACAGATCCAGTAACAGATACAGATACAGTAACAGGTCCAGTAACAGGTCCAGTAACAGGTTTAGTAACAGGTCCAGATCCAGTAACAGATCCAGATACAGTAACAGGTCCAGTAACAGGTCCAGTAACAGGTACAGATCCAGTAACAGGCACAGTAACAGATACAGTAACAGATCCAGATCCAGTAGCAGATACAGGTACAGTCACAGATACAGTAACAGATCCAGTAACAGGTCCAGGTCCAGTAACAGGTTCAGTAACAGTTCCAGGTCCAGTAACAGTTACAGTAACATGTCCAGATACAGTAACAGATCCAGTAACAGGTCCAGATACAGTAACAGGTCCAGTAACAGGTTCAGTAACAGGTACAGTAACAGATCCAGTAACAGGTCCAGATACAGTAACAGGTCCAGTAACAGGTTCAGTAACAGGTTCAGTAACAGGTCCAGGTCCAGTAACAGTTACAGTAACAGGTCCAGATCCAGTAACAGGTACAGTAACAGGTTCAGTAACAGATACAGATCCAGTAATAGATACAGGTACAGTCACAGATACAGTAACAGGTCCAGTAACAGGTCCAGTAACAGGTTCAGTAACAGTTACAGTTACAGTTACAGTTACAGTAACAGGTCCAGTAACAGATACAGTAACAGGTCCATTAACAGATACAGTAACAGGTCTAGTAACAGGTCCAGTAACAGGTTCAGTAACAGGTTCAGTAACAGGTTCAGTAACAGGTCCAGGTCCAGTAACAGGTCCAGTAACAGGTTCAGTAACAGGTTCAGTAACAGGTTCAGTAACAGGTCCAGGTCCAGTAACAGTTACAGTTACAGTTACAGTAACAGGTCCAGTAACAGATACAGTAACAGATACAGTAACAGGTCCAGTAACAGGTCCAGTAACAGGTACAGTAACAGGTCCAGTAACAGGTACAGTAACAGGTACAGTAACAGGTCCAGTAACAGGTACAGTAACACGTACAGTAACACGTACAGTAACACGTACAGTAACAGGTCCAGTAACAGGTACAGTAACAGGTACAGTAACAGGTACAGTAACACGTACAGTAACACGTACAGTAACACGTACAGTAACAGGTCCAGTAACAGGTACAGTAACAGTAACAGTAACAGGTACAGTAACAGAGCAGAGAGATTTAGCCACTGAGCAACAGGCCTAGAATAACCTCATATTCGCTCCAGAGTCGCCGTGATCTTCGGCTGGATCTCAGGCAAACACACTTTAGGAAGGTGGTTTATAGATTCGCTGAAACCGGTGTTAGCAACAACTCTCTGCGTTTGGTGCATAAACACACAGTCAAACCAACATTTATTCAGACACCTTCAACATTTCTCACATTATCACAGTTTATTCGCTATAGTTTATAAAATGGTAATAAATATGAGCAGAACTCAGAGTTATGAACTCAGTTGATATTTGACTGGGTTTGTCCGTCCTTCTGTTAGACTGTCTCACACATGAATTATGTTGAATATCTGTCAGCTGTTAAATTTAACTACACAATTAGATAATACCAGTTTAGCTCAACCAATCACCAAGCAATGCTTCATTGTGTTCAGTCTGTGTGTAAAAAGAGCATTAGCAATTAAAGACAACACACTTAAGAAAACATGATCAGGTCAAAGTGTCCGAATCATTTTTGGTCCCAATTTCATTGGGTATAAAATGTCAAAGTTTACTTTATTTTGCTATCCTCATTTACATAAATGAACTATAATGTCCTGCACACACTAGTAAAAAAAAAATAATAATCAAAAATTATATCTGGTGTCTGATTAATCTTTGGTTTGGTGTTGGCACGTACTGTACATGTGGCGTTCACAATATACTATTCTGGAGTATTATCTGAATATATTCCGGCTGAAGGAAATGAGACTGGCTAAGAGAAGTTCACAATCGAGGCGTTTAAACTGAAACACACGACAGCTTCTCCAGACTGACAGAGGCAGAATTAGGGAATGCTTTTAAATGATGACTTTTAAAAGAGGTTGTTAAGGGGAAAAGCAGAGTGGAGAAGAAAAGAGAGTTATTATTACAACCAGTGAGCGGAATAATGGAGCGAGAGACGCGTTTAATAATCAGCTCAACCCGTCCAACATCTGCCAGCGACCCGGAACAACACACACACACCATCCTCTCACACACTCGACTGTCCAGAACGTTCTCTGATCAACATCACACACAGACACACAGACACACATCCAGTCCTATGTCTCGCTCTCTCTTTCTTTCTTCTCGTTTCTGTAAACGCAGGACTGAGTGTTTCATCACATGACCTGTGACATCAGCAACACACCAGACATCCTCATGTAGCAAATTATGTTTTTACTTGTAACACTGCAGTAGGTGTAGTGTGTGTGTGTGTGTGTGTGTGTGTGTGTGTGTGCGTGTGTGTGTCTGAGCGTGTGTGAGAGTGTGAGTGTGTGTGTTTGAGTTTATGTGTGCGTGTTTGAGTGTGTGTGAGTGAGTGAATGTGCGTGTGTGTGAGTGAGTGAGTGAGTGAGTGTGTGTGTGTGTGTGTGTGTGTGTGTTTGAGAGTGAATGTGTGTGTGTGTGTGTGTGTGTGTGTGTGTGTGTGTGTGTGTGTGTGTGTGTGTGTGTGTTTGAGAGTGGGAGTGTGTGTGTTTGAGTTTATGTGTGCGTGTTTGAGTGTGTGTGAGTGAGTGTATTGTGTGCGTGTGTGTTTGAATGTATTTGTGCGTGTTTGAGTGTGTGTGTGTGTGTGTGTGTGTGTTTGAGTGTATTTGTGCGTGTTTGAGTGTGTGTGGGTGTGATTCTGATGAAACACTGTTATCATATAAATATCTGTCTGGACTCCAGGAAGCATCTCTCTGAACATCTGACACACACACACACACACAGCTGATTTACAGTAAATGGGACGTGTTTAAACTTCCTCCAGTGTTCGTCCTTGCAGAACACACACAGATTTACAGCTGGACTGCAGGAAACTGCTCTCACAATCAGACTTCTTTTTAAAATGGACTGCATCAAATATGACCTCAAACATGACAGATTAAGTGAGTTTTCTATTATGATACCACACACACACACACACTAACAGTGTTTAAATCATATGAATTAAAGGACATTTCAGTGTGCAGAAAGGAATTACGCTTTCATAGACATGCCTTAATTAACGTAAACATAACGTCATTTTTTAAATATGCTCATATATTTTTTAAATGTGAGATTTATACTGATACAAAACCCTTCTAATAATGATTCAGTGACCTTGGGAAGAAACAGAAAACAGCCCCGCCCCAAACTCACATGATTGGTTGAATCTGTGCAACAGTGCCCGCCCACTTGCTTCCGGAAGGATTTTTTACATTCATTTCTCCCATAAGGATTTAAAAAATAAGTATAAAATTATTGAAAAATAATGCACAAAGAGGAGTTAGCGGCAGTTACACCTCGGGTGTGCTTTATTTTTCAATAACTCAACGGCCCAGAGTCAATTATCAGGTTTTCTTCTTTAAACCACTCGTGTGTGTAGGACTAATTTCATACGCATCTCATCCCACGCCTCCATTGCTAATGCCAAAACGTAATTTTAGAGTTAGTAATGGAGGCTTGAGTTATTAATGCAGTTATAGAGAGAGAGAGAGAGAGATTAAGCGTGTGTAAATGATCTGAGTCTGTGTCTCTCAACAGTGTTCGGCAGCAGCGTCTCGACTAATATTGAAACTGTACGTTTATCAGCTCCAAGAACAGCACACTGCATACCTTGCTAGTGAGAAACATCATGTGACTCATGTGCATTTCCTTGAAAATAACTGAACACCTTCAACTAATCAGATTCAAGTATTTAACACCCCTGTAGTATAAAGCGTTATAAGCCATGAACCGAACCGAGGAGAATCACAGCATTACAAACTTTGATTTGAAGCAAAAAAATCATTTGAAAACCAGACGAAAATACAAAGGTACAAGACTTTAGTGAGGGAAAGAACTACAATCCCATGAAGCATTGCGGACAGCATAATTGAAATAGAAATGTAAAAGTAATGTTGATTATATTTAAAAACAATGCATTTCGTTTAATGCAAAATATGTATATAAAACATGCCAGTATTTATAGAGCGTAGGGAGACCGTCTCGATTAGGTCGTTCGCAGGGATTCATCGTGTTTTGATTGTCTGAATTCTCAGATTGGTGGAATTTTCTGCACAGCATCATGGGTAATGTAGTTTTTATCCATGATTTATTTATTTTTTTCAAATGAAGCTGAAATAATGTGGTCTGACGGCTTCAACAGAAGAAAACACTGTCGATAAACACCCTCGTAGATCACAGTACGGCTGTCTTTAAAGCTTTAGAAGTTATGATTAAAAATCTATTTCCCTATGGAGAAAACAAATCCGGTCCGAAACCGACTGTTGCTCTGTATTAAACTGACACACCACAAACCATCTGAACATCTGAACAATCACACACTGCAGATACATGATCTCTGAAGTCTTGCTTTCTGAAAAACGTTTATGCTTAAAACAAGAACTAATATCTGCCAATGGAGTCAGAAAAATAATCCACTTTTCGGACCCACTGGCAGATATTTGTTCTTCTTTTAAGCATAAACTCACTTCATTTTGACACATTTTTCATTAATATCTTCAGCCATTGTTCTTCTCCAGTAAATGTGTCTTGCTTTAAGAATGTTTAGATATTCAGGAGGAAGAACCTGACTGTGTTGAGTCCGGTGAATAGTAAAGAGAGGCCGAGGGGAACATTATCCCTCTGGATAGCTGTAATGAGCTCTGGCTAAAGCGATTGTCTATTGTTCCTCGTGTAAAGCACAACGGCTCATTCTCTGATGGAGTAAATCTTCCAGTCCCATATGAGCCCGTCGCCTGCTCATTCGTTCCCCAACCCTAAATGACTGTGATCACATTAATTCTGGACATATTAATTACAGCGAGGCTCATTTTTACACGTGCAGCTGAAGCATCAGGATTCGCTGCTGTAATTAATGATTTCTCTAATGAGATTTCAATAATTGAGTGTGTTAAAAATAACCCGTGTGTTTCTCAGCCGTCGTTGTTTCCTCTAGGAGAAATACAACCATAAGTGAACGCTAGAAATCCAGCCATGCCTTCATGCGGTTTGTTGTGTGTATGTGTGTGTGTATATGTGTGTAACTAGTTGTTATTTCTAGTACTCTTAAATGTCAACGAGCAGCTCGTGGAGTGTGTGGTGAGCCGGTCATCTATTAAACATCTCATATGTCTCTCTTACTGACAGATTTCAGGACAGCACATGCTGAGCTCAGCCCATTATTACCAGAACAAGCACTGACACCGCATCCAAAAGCTGGAGAGAGAGAGAGAGAGAACAAAACACTGGGACTCTGAGCAGCCGCTCCGATGGAAATGTTCCCACTTTATCAGCCAGTGTAATTGCTGTCTTGTTTGGTTAAGAGATTAGGAGGTTGAGTCTCTTTGTGTGGTCTTGCTGATTGTACAAACAGAGGGCAGAAACGCTTCAACCTCTCGACTCAGACCCCGGGCGTTCGAGCTCCAGAGATGGAAACAATCGAGCGACTGAAGAGATTCCTTTCAGAGCGCTTCATCTCAGAAGAGCTAATAGTCAAGCACACGCGAGACGCGAGACGCTGCATGAACACGCGAGACACTGAGGAAAACATGCATTCGGCTTCTCCACTCTGGGAAACAATCGTGTGTGTGTGTGTGTGTGTGTACAGTTCAGGGTCGGTGCAATCTTTAAATGTTTTCCAAAGAAGTCTCTCATGCTCTAAATGTTATTACAACTCAGAATAGCTGTATATTTAATAATGTAATGCACTAATCATTACTCCAGTCTTCAGTGTCACATGATCCTTCAGGAATCACTCTAATATGAGGATTTGATGATCAGGAAACATTTATGATTGTTGAAAACAGTTCATATTTTTGAGTAAACCGTCATACTTTTTGTTTTTCAAGATTCTTTGATGAATAGAAAGATCAAAAGAACAGCATTTATTTGAAATAGAATATTCTGTAATATTATAAATGTCTTTAATGTCACTTGCTGAATAAAAGTGGCAACCTGGAATTAACTTAAGAGTTAACACTTTACAATAAGGTTCATTAGTTTACATTAGTTAACCTGAATTAATAATGAACTGCACTTCTACAACATTTATTAATCTTTGTTAATGTTAATTTCAACATTTACTAATACGTTATTAAAATCAAAGGTTGTATTTGTGAACATTAGTTAATGCACTGTGAACTAACATGAACAATCAATGAACAGCTGGATTATTATTAACTAACATTAACAAATGAATAAACACTGTAACAAATGTATTGATCATTGTTAGTTAATATAATGTTAACTAATGAATCTTATCGTAAAGTGTAACTGTTATTTCTAACAGATTTAACCCATAAAAACTCATTTTGTTTGTATAAGTTAGTGTATTTAGGTGATTCAGTATTGAAATATTTTTTTTTAATTGGATAGTCAAGTCAAAGTCACCATTATTAATAAAGTGCTTCATACAATACAGTAATAACAGGAAAAATGATTCAATAATGCAAACAGAGTTCAGCAGCTCTGAATAAAACCACATCATCCTTCAGTTCCGCTGGAAAGATCAATTATTAATAAATCAACTAGTTCATTGGTTACCATTGGTGTGTGTGTGTAGATTCAGCTCTATATATATGTAAATACGTCATCGGTGAAGCAGAAACACTTATAAATAAAGCTTTCAGAAGGATGTTCACACAGCGACGCCACAGAAGAACCAGAACTTCCTCCTCTATAAAGAGCCTTCAGTGCGAATGAAAGGAGCCATGGATGTCAAAGGTCAGGATCATCAATGCCAGTAAAGAAGCGTTATCTTGAAGAAGAATGAAAGCGGGAAGATCCGCCCCACACACACACACTCCTCTCTTCTCTTCAGCCCTCGTGTCACGCGTCTCGAATCACTGTGACAAAGCTGGAGGATCATGCCTGATATCGTCAGATGGCCTGGAAAATTAAAAACCCAATTAAAGGCTGTGTGTGTGTGGAGCTCTTCTGCATATGAAAGCCTCCTCTGGCTGTACCGGTTAACAGCTCTTCCCCGAGCACTTACAGCCGAATAAGTGCTTTCCTCAGCCGACGGGTCATTACCAGACTGTCATTTCCAGATCCACACACACGCACAAAGGTCTCGCACACCCAGAATTAATGTGGAAATCTCATGACACGAGAAATGGCGTAGAAGAAGCGGGAATGGAGAGGAAAAGCTTTATTTGTTCTAAGAGCACAATGATGACGTTAAGAGCCGCTCAGTCAAGAAACGTTAGTTTCTCCAGACTCCTTCATCACGACTCACTGGCTCTCGCTAATATTCAGTCTAATATTCAGTCTAATGTTGCTGATAACAGGCGAGGTCAAACGCTGACACACACACACACACACACACACACACACACTCCTCACTGACATTCAGTCAGATTCAGCAAACAATCAGAGAATGAAAACTTCAGTCGTTTTTCAAAAGCATTCATTCAACAGTCATAGTTTAACTATTAAACATGTTTTAGTTTAGCTTAAACTTGTTTTCTGATTAAATTAAGTTTATTTTTTTGACCCCAATGGCAGATTTTATTTATTTATTTATTTAAAGAACATTTATGCCATTGTGGTCAGAAAAATAAACTAAATTCAAAAGGGAAAACTACTTTATTCTTCTGACCCCACTGGCAGACATTTGTTCTTGTTTTAAAGCACAAACTTCATTTTGACACATTTTTCATTTGTAACGATCCCCTCATGTCTCGATTCGACACACATCCCGATCCTGAACTCACGAGACCATATCACTGCGACACTCCAACACACATGATAAAAGGTTTACAGAAAATGATGAAATGCTAAATGTGATCCTACATTGTGTGTGTAAATGAACAGGCTTGGACTTGGTGCTGAAACCCAATGAACAGGACAATAGAGACACCAGAATAACAATATTCATGATTCTGAAGATGAAAACACTGAATTATTGTAGATGAATATGCTTGATCTCTGTCACTGACTAGATATATTTAAAATAATGTAGGACACTTTTACTGGTGACATCAGACATCTGGCATTATCAGGACACACTAATATTCCCCCATTGCATTATTATACATTATATTCAGCATTATATAGAGCAGTTTAATGCAGTTCTGACTCTAAAACTCTTATTTTTTCTGTGAATTGTACATAGTACATATTGTCATATTGATGCATTTTTGTATTGCGATATATTGTTGCACCCCTGCTCTTCTCCAGTAAATGTGTCTTGATATATGAACGTTCAGATATCTGTGCTGGAAGCAGACAGAACCCCTGAGGAAGAGCCTGATTCTTCAGCGGTGAACGGACTGATCGCGCTCACATAAGTGCCCTTTTCATCCAAAGATTGTTTTTTTTTTTTTCTTCTTCTTTTCAGCTTTTTTCTTTTATTCAAGCAATTGACAAGTCAGGTCTTTTAGCCTCATCTCATTTACATTTAATGGCATGATAATACACATTAGCAGACTATTTTAAATAATTACATCCTCGCAACCCTCTCCCCCCCGCAACCTTTTTCTCCAAATGCGCCTTTTTTTCCAGAACTTTCATATTTCAAAGTGCAATAATAGCAAGTGCTTCTGTCATGGAAACAATATCTAATACGTGAGCAGAAAAGGGAAGCAATTGTGTGGCGGTGACTGGGGGTGAATAGGACATTAAGTGTCTCTCTCGGCCGCTGTTGGGTATTTTCTCTGTCAGCTGTGAATGTTAAAGACGGCAGTGGTGACAGCTCACCTGTCAGAGACCCGGCCCGTTTCAATGGGAGATATCCCAGCTGCCTTCGTCTGCACGCGCGCTAACAAGCCTGGAGAGAGAGAGAGAGAGAGAGAGAGAGAGAGAGAGAGGGAGAAGGAGAGAGAGAGAGAGAGAGTAGAGAGTAGAGAGAGGCCGGCACAGGCAGAGATGGCAGCCGAGAGAGCAGAGGCTGTGTTCACTGTGCTCTCAGAGAGAGGTAGAGACAGAGGAACACTTCCTGATACACTGTGATCACTATTACAGCATTAGATCAGACTATTTCACTAGATTCCAACAAATAGAACCAAATTTTATGGCACTACCAAATTCAGAAAAATTAAAGCATATTCTGGGAGAGAACTCCAGCTCAATCACAACAGCAGCAAAATATGTGACAGCCTGCCACAAACTACGAGAGTCAGCCAGTGGACAAAACTAAAGTCAGAATCATTCTCATCTTGTCTGAATGTTGGTACTAATGTACATAGGTGTTTTTTTTTATTTTATTTTTTTTTATATAAATGTATTCATGCATTTGTTTACTGATTGATTTATTGAATTTATTGATTATTTGTGTATGTAATGTCCATTTATGTAATGGCCAATGCTTTGGCAATACTGTACAAGTCATGCCAATAAAGCTCATTTGAATTTGAATTTGAATTTGAGAGAGAGAGAGAGAGAGAGAGAGAGAGAGAAAGAGAGAGAGAGAGAGAGAGAGAGAGGGAGAAGGAGAGAGAGAGAGGGAGAAGGAGAGAGAGAGAGAGAGAGAGAGCACTGCACTATCTGGCCCAACCAAATTATTAAATTACAAAAACAAAATTACATTACCTATTGGAAAGATGCTACTAAATCACAAAAGAAGATGGAACTCTATTTACACCTGAAAAGAGACTATACACCAGCAGAATACCTGAGCTGTGTGAAAGAGCATAAAATGAGAAAGACCCTGACCAAGTACAGGCTGAGTGACCACAGTCTGGCTGTAGAGAGAGGTGTGTGTGTGTGTGTGTGTGTGTGTGTGTGTGTGTGTGTGTGTGTGTGTGTGTGTGTGTGTGTGTGTGTGTGTGACCACAGTCTGGCTGTAGAGAGAGGTGTGTGTGTGTGTGTGTGTGTGTGTGTGTGTGTGTGTGTGTGTGTGTGTGTGTGTGTGTGTGTGTGTGTGTGTGTGTGTGTGTGTGTGTGTGTGTGTGTGTGTGTGTGTGTTTGTGTGTGTGTGTGTGTGTGACCACAGTCTGGCTGTAGAGAGAGGCCGGCACAGGCAGAGATGGCAGCCGAGAGAGCAGAGACTGTGTTCACTGTGCTCTCAGAGAGAGGTGGAGACAGAAGAACACTTCCTGATACACTGTGGTCACTATCACAGCATTAGATCAGACTATTTCACTAGATTCCAACAACTAGAACCAAATTTTATGGCACTACCAAATTCAGAAAAATTAAAGCATATTTTGGGAGAGAACTCCAGCTCAATCACAACAGCAGCAAAATATGTGACAGCCTGCCACAAACTACGAGAGTCAGCCAGTGGACAAAACTAAAGTCAGAATCATTCGTACATATGCGTTTTTATTTTTATTTTTATTTTTTTATATATATATAAATGTATTCATGCATTTGTTTACTGATTGATTTATTGAATTTATTGATTATTTGTGTATGTAATGTCCATTTATGTAATGGCCAATGCTTTGGCAATACTGTACAAGTCATGCCAATAAAGCTCATTTGAATTTGAATTTGAGAGAGAGAGAGAGAGAGAGGGAGAGAGAGAGAGAGAGAGAGAGAGAGAGAGAGAGAGAGAGAGAGAGAGAGAGAGAGAGAGAGAGGCTTGTTGACAGATAAATACTGCACTGTCAGCTGAAACACACGGACCAGCAATTATCAACCAGAGAGAACTCACTAACTACAGGAGCGGAGCAGCGGGACGGTCTGTGTTAAACACCTTTTAGCATTATTCAGGTTCAGTTCAACTTGTGACATTACAAATATTTCTAACACTTCTGTAACACTTGGGTCTCGTTACACGTTACATGTGGTCACTATAGTAATAACTATAAATTATGCATAATCATGTGCCACTAACCATAAACCTACACTCTAAAAAATGTTGGGTTGTTTCAACCCATGTTTGGGTCAAATATGGACGAACCCAACCATTGAAAATAAAATATAATTAAATTAAACCAACGGGTTGGGTTCGTCCATATTTGACCCAAACATGGGTTGAAACAACCCAGCATTTTGTAAGAGTTTACACTCTAACAAGTGCTTGGTTAAAAACAACCATTTCTGGCTTAATTGGCACCCAGCGTTGGGTAAATATTGGACCGAACACATGCTGGGTGATTATTTTATACATTAACCCATTTGCTGGGTTGTTTTTTGACAGTGCTGGGTCAGTCAATTTGATACTGAAGGTTTTTCATGATAAAATGCACTCTAAAATCTCTGTTATACATATAGGACAGGAACAGTTCATATACAATATTTTTTAATCAATGGCAAGTTTCAGCATTCGTTTTGTGAGATGAAACGTCCATGGCGGCGCGACGTTCGGCTAGCATTCGGCTAGCGTTCGCTCGTGAAGAACTCATGACTGGTTCATCTCGTATGATTGTGCCAGTGTAGCTTACAAACAGTGATAAAAAAAACACATGGAATTAAATATAATATTTTTGTTTGATATTTACAACTGTTTGGGGATTATTTTATGGCGCCAAAATCACTTTTATACCTTAAAGTAGGCTAATATGTAGCCTGATGTCTACTTCTAATGTATTACTTAATCAGTTAAACTAATCAAGAGCAAAATAAAAATATGTGTGTGTATTACATGATAAAAATGTTGTATTTTTAAAGTTTTATTAAATTTTTGTTCCTAAAATCCACCCTTCTGCCGGGATCAGGATAATCCTGATGTTTTGGATCAGAGGTATCCCAATCTTACTAAAAACACAACAAAAACTGATGTTTTGATGATCTTGTGATCTAATCTGATTTCAGAATCCTTTTCCTTTTGAACACCCCATCTTCCAGATTTGATCCAATCCCATCAGATTCCTGGCCTCCGAGGTTTTGAGGGATTTATTCAGTAAATGTGTTTCCATCATAGTTTACGCGCATGTCTTATATGATTAAAAAATGATCCGCTTCAATTAAGAGCATACACTTTTAATGACTTTTTTTTTTAATTTATGCGTGTTTCCTATTGTTTTTTATGTGATAGCCCAAAATCTGAATAACAGTAGGTGGATGGAAACCGCTGATTGACGCATCATGACGGCAACACGTCAGTTTCAGTGTGTGTGTGTACAGTAGAAAGGGTTTTATTCTGTCAGAATAATCACGGCTCCCTCTCTGAATCTTTCCATGGTACTGGTCAAACTAATTAAATTACTGCTGCATTATGGGAGTCATTTCACGTAAATGACGGTGTTAATGTTGTGCGTCGCGGTGCTGTGTTCTGTAATGAACATGTACTGTATATCTGGCTCAGTTCCTCACAGCTCAAACCCGTCAGAGGATTACAGACAGGCCTCTCGCCGCTTCAGGACCGGCATCTGTTTGCCCAAGTCAAGCACAGCAAAAACCACGTTCTTAATGAGCATCTCTGCCTTGTTTTACAGAGAAAAACATCAATACGTCCTCAAAACAACACACATCTTCCTGAGAAGGAAAAGCGCGTCAGATTTTGAGGCTTGTTGTCAGAGAAGATATCCTGAAGTGCATTTCATCTTGAGGATCTGCCACATTTTTACTTCACTTTTTTTTTTTTTTTTTACTTGAAATATCAAGAAATTGACGTTTTGATAACAAGACAAAGGTGTCTATAAGATTATTGCGGTAAAAGACGTGAATAGGGTAAACTAATAGATTTCTCTAGTTGATTAATGACAGTTCATTCATTAAAGTCCCTCTGTAGTCAAAACTCATCTTTGATCACCAAAATGACACATTTAAGCGTTTTTTTCCTTAAAAACAAAAAATTCTTCATGCCTTAAAATATCTTGACTGTAACTCGACACTCTTCCCTCATTTAGTATGCGCGGTTCTATGAATATGCAAATGGGTCGTTTGTGACATCAGAAATGCCAGCGATTCTGAATGTGCTCTGAACGTTCAAAACATCCATTTATTAAATGTTTTAATAATAATTTTATTTGATTTCTGAACATCCTGAAACAAGTAGTAACATTTAAAAAACGTTAGACAAACTTAAACGTTCCATGAATGATGTATAAATAACTTTTTATGCTGATACAAAACAAGTTTTCTGAAATGTTATGCATAAATATACAAATGAGGCTTTTTTGCATACATTTCCAGAACTTAAAACTGATCATTGGATAAAAACCAGGTTAATAATTGTAAACATATTACAGTTAAAGGTTTTTTCATTTTTCATTTTGGATTGTTATCGCTCTAGAAAGCAGAAAATACTGTCAAGAGACAGAAGAAAATACATTTTCACCATGTTTCTAGGGGGAAAAAATGCTCCATGAATCAGGCTAACGATATATGAAAAGACTTCAGAATATAGATATGAATACAACTGTAAAGTTTGGTGTGTGCAGATAGATAAAGTGCAATAAAATAAACTCTTAAATGTGTGTTTTGGAAGTTTTCTTTCCACTAGTCACGTTATGCAGCAAAAATCTCAAAATGGACCTGTGCATGAAAAACACTTTCCTGCAGTGTCTGTATGCAACGCTCTCTAAAGAAAGGCAAAGGTTTAATTTTATGTACAGTAAGAGGTAATAAAATATAGCAGGTGTTTTACACCCCGTGCTGGTGAATATGCTGATGTCGGAGTGATGTTATACACTTCCTCTCCTCACCCAAGATTACAATTGATGTGCAAACGGGTGGCTGAAATTTACAGCAGGTTTTTCTTGCAGGAATGAAGGAGTGTATCGGTGTATTTCATTAACTCCTGCTAATAACACCAGGGGCCGAGAGGAATTAATGCGCCGGGGTTAAACGCTGGAACTAACTCGTGTTTCAACAAAAGGCCAGCCGTAAAAACCATCAGATCCGTCTTGATTTCACACGCCTCGAGTTTCTGCTTTTTCTGTCAATTTTGCCTTTTCATTTTTATCATGTGTCCGGATGTCTTCAGAGAAATGATAAGAAAAGGTTCTGTGTGGAACCTTTCATATCTAGAACCTTATTTTATGGATCTGGTTTCAAACGATTAATTTTCTTTTAATTCATTTTTAATTCTAATTAAACTTGTAAACATCTTCACTACAAGAATGACTTGTTAAACATGAAAGTAGTATAATCATGCAAGACATTTCTATATTTCATAATCATTTGTTAACAAACAAGTATTCATTACTTCAATGAGCTCATTGTTTCGGTCTTAAATTATTACATTGTTTAAATTAATTTATTGTTTTCTAACTGTGATTTTGTATATGTACATTTCTAAAATACATAACTTAGTTCCCTCTGATAACAGATCACTGTAAATTGTAATGTGGACTCATGCATTTTCTGTAAAGCTGTAATAATATGAATTGAATTTCTCCTAATACAGAATATTTTTGGCATAAAGCGCTCATTAAAATTGAGTCGAGAACCCCAGTGTTTCTAAAAACCTAAAATAACCCATAGTTTTCTAAAAGTGAGTAGATCCACATGACAAGTCAACATGAAGTTTTCCTCCTGTGTGTGTGGAGAAACGGCTTCAGTGATCACCGGTCTGATTCATACACTCCCATAAAACCATGCAGAATTAACGAGAGAACCGACTGAACTGAAGCGGAAAGAGCTCGTCAAGAGAAGCTCCCGGTTCTGCTAATTGGAAGATCATTTTCATAACAGCTTTGCTCGAGCTGACGGTGTCGGTCCTTCACTTTCTCCCTCCGCAGAAGAACCGGCACGCAGACTTCGCAGAAACTCAAAGTCCACAGGTGTAATCGCCTCGTTTTCCAGCCGTGTTTGTCCCCCTAATTACCCGTTCCCCCTTGAGCTGTAAGAAGGGCCCTAACGAGAGTGTTTTCTGCAGTAATAATGCTGCCGATACCTGCGGGGTGAGAGCGCTGCTGTTTCTCATTCTGTCAGGCAAACTGTGGAGCGCTGGGGCTTAATGATCCTGAAAACAAGACTGGGGGTGAAGCGCCAGACGTCCCGACACTTCATCCAGGCTTCTCCATGTTTACGCCATTTTTACCCTGTGCCGACGGGAAACAATCAGTGATGAAACATTCGGTAGCGCTGGTCTTGATTAGACGAGTATCAGAGTGAGATTCAACCGGCGTTTTATACAATTCACTGTTTCAAAGCAGCTTAATAAACAGGAACAAAATTCATCAATTATGAAACTAATTAAATTCAGAAGTAAAGCAGCTCTACAGAAGACTGAAGAGTCATTCAGCTCAAGATTTATTCATATCTGATACTGTGAATATTATTAAATCAATAATATTGCTGAGTATTATAATTCATGTTTTTATTCTCTACAAACCTAAAGACTTGGTTATATTTTGAACACTGGTGCTGATTTTAGCAGATCACTGTTTTTGGGTGATTCGTCCATTAGAATTAATTGAAACTTATAGCAAATCAGGAATATTTTGAACCACATGCCACCGTTTTACAGCAAAAGTCTATGAATGTATAACTGCCATTTAGGGCTGAGAAATGAGTAATCGCATCCAAAATAAAAGTTTGTGTTTCCATAATATATGTGTGCATACTGTGTATAATTATTTTGTATTTATATATATATAAAATAATTCTACACAGTACACACACATATACTATGGAAACACAAAGTTTTATTTTGGATGCGATTAATCATTTTACAGCCCTACTGCCATTGTTACATTATCTAATTGACATTATTTTAATTCGCTATAATTGCACATTAAAAATTATCTGTGTTATAATGAAAAATATAAACTAAATGTTATAGTTTATATTTTTCATTATAACACAGATAATTTTTAATGGCTACACTTCATTGTTACAGTGTAATTATACATTTAAGTACTGATTAATATTAATTAAAAACATGTACTTTCTATAGGATTAGTTGCATGTAATTATGCAAGTGCATGCAACGTATGTAACAAAGACACTAAAAAAAGGGTTACCCATTTTAGAATTATTGAGTCATAATGCAAATGTGCTTATTTATTTTAGTCAAAGCTCGAACAATGGGTAGCTAAAACCGCAATGATTTCCCAAAAATGAAAGAATCCTCATAGCTGAGGCTAGCAGTGCATCATGGGAATCTGGCGGCGAGGACCGAGAGAAGGATGGATGATGAAGGAGGAGAAGGAGTCGAGCCCGAGGTGTGAGGCGGAGAGAAGAATATCTGTCCCCTGACGCGGGCCGTCCCGACCGCTAACTATCTGAAGAAATGATACGATGAAGTACTTGGGTAAACAGCTGAGAGGTTAAACTATGAGCAAAGACCTTCTTCCTCAGTGTTTCTGTCCTGTTTTCCTGTACAAACATCCTCAAATAAAGATAGATTTACTGGAGAAGCCAAGTGTTATTTTCTGAAAAATTCATCAGAATGAAGTGAACAAATGAAGAGTTCAGATGCAAAAGCCTCTAAGTGCCATCTGAAATTTTCTTCTAAAATTAGCATTTTTATCAAGCTTGTATATTTAAGTTCAGTAATTTCACTTTAATGGCAATTAATAGTTAATTTCTATTGCCATTAAAATGAAATAACTGAACATAAACATACAAGCTTGATAAAAATGATCATTCTAGAAGAAAATTTCAGATGGCACTTAGAGGCTTTTGCATCTGAACTCTTCAAATATCTGCCAGTAGGGGCAGAAAAATAATCTTAATTAAAAGGGAAAACAAGATTATTTTACTGACCCCATTGGCAGATATTTGTTCTTGTTTTAAAAACAAACTTTATATCTTCAGGAAACACAAAACAAATAAAGTCCCCCTGTAGTCAATCATTGTATCCCTTAAAACTCATCTTTGATAACCAAAATGACATATTTAAACGTTGTTCATACCTTAAAATATCTTGAACTCGACACCCTTGCCTCATTTAGTAAGCGCGGTTCTATGAATATGCAAATGAGCCCCGCCTCCACTCACTTGCTCAGCTCAGAGATCCACTGGTTGACGATCACACGTTGATCTGATTGGTTACAAGGTAGTTTGTGACGTCAGAAACACCAGCGATTTCAAAGCGTGTTTTTGAGACTGTCTTTGGTTCACTGCAGTTTTAAGGAGGAAATACTCAGCAATGCTGTCGACTTATGAATTTACACATGGTTTGTCTTAAAGCATATTAAAAACACCACATAGACATATAAACAACATTAAAAGCTGGATTTTCACCAACATTTCTACTAACTAACAATGCAGAACAATTAATAAGCCTCTGAAATGCCTCCACACCAACATCACACTAATTTCCTAAGAAAAGCCACGCATTAGTGGTTATCATATATGAACACAAAAAGTGAGTGCTAACTCCCGCCATCTGGCTCCCGCCCAAGCCAGCGGTCGCGGAAGAGAACAATAGCGCTCATTTGGATCATTCATCATGCTAGTGAGCTCAATTTACTTTTGCTTCCATGAGACCTGCTCATTGAGATTCAGAACAGCACTAGTGAACATTCACACAGGGTTCACACACAGCATCATCGCACTGAAAGACGCGCGGGAGAGATTGAGTAGGTGTAGCGCTCGCTCTGAGCTATGCTAATGGAGGAGCAGCGGTTCGGCTGGAGCATGTGACTGAACTCGAGGCGCAGATGTCTTGTGCCGAGGCTCTTTTGTTGCCAAAGCAGCGGGAACCTGCACTTCTGTTGGCGCAGCAGCTCACACTGCATTCATGCGCCTGCCAGCTGCGAACTTAGCAGCAACTTTTCATCTCATCTGTCGGCGGAGACACCAGCGCAAAGTTTTCACAATTAGCAAGATCCAAAAACAGACGCTAAAAAGTGGTTGAACATTTAGTCTGCGGGTGGTAAATCATCCTAAAACAGCACTACATCACATGGTTGGACCTTGAATAGAAACAATGTTTGCCTCTCAAACAGGATCAAAGAGCTTTCTCATGGACTGCTTTCGCTTAGGTCATTCTGTCATCATTTACTCAATCCATTCCAAATCCATCTGACTTTTTTTTTTTCTGATTTTGAAGAATGTATTGGCTAATCTTTTTCATGCAATTACAATGAAAAGTTTAGTCCCCCTGTAGTCAATAATTTGATCCCTTTTCTTTGATCACCAAAATTACATATTTAAATGTTTTTTCCTTTATTCCATGCTTTAAAATATCTTGAATGTAACTCGACACTCTTGCCTCATTTAGTATGCGCGGTTCTATGAATATGCAAATGAGCCCTGCCTCCACTCACTCACTCAGCTCAGAGATCCACTGGTTGACGATCACACGTTGATCTGATTGGTTACAAGGTAGTTTGTGACGTCAGAAACACCAGCGATTTCAAAGCGTGTTTTTGAGACTGTCTTTGGTTCACTGCAGTTTTAAGGAGGAAATACTCAGCAATGCTGTCGACTTATGAATTTACACATGGTTTGTCTTAAAGCAGATTAAAAACACCACATAGACATATAAACAACATTAAAGCTTTATTTTCACCACAGGGGGATTACTTAAAAAGTAATAAAAGACACATTAAAACAGTGGTCTAGGCCTGCACTATATTCCAAGTGAAGAAACAAGTCGTGACCGAATCTTTAGGATGGTTTTCATGATCTGAATCAACTGAACCATTGTAAAGATCAAAAGAACAAATAATTAATCACTATAGTCCCATTTTCACACATAATGCATATAAAGTCAGATATCAACCACTTTTATGATATTCTTATGGTGTTTTTGACTTTTCAAACCCTCTCACTTTGAAGGCCAACCAGCAGTTCACATCACACTGGTTCCCTCGACAAAAACCCAATAGGATTTTTCCATTGGCTTTTGTATTATTGCAAAAACAAAAAACAAAAAACAAAAATCTGTGATCAACAAAGGTTTATGATACTTGCATGTTTTGTCCATCAAACAACCATTATGAATTTTGAAGCCAAAATGAAGCTGCCAGAAGTAAAAAGCTAAAGGAAGGCTATAAACGAACTTCACCACAGTCCCACGACTTCAACCTCGCCATCACTAGGCTTCTGACAACAACTCAGTCTTTATCTAAACACATTTACCCAGAAAGTTTATAGCTTGATTACGAGCATAACAAGGCTATAAAAGCGGACTGAGTTTACCTGTTCAGCGTGATGACGATTAATCTCCTCGACAGCCTCTGTCCATTTAGCCACTTGTTAACAACTGCCTTTTTCAAGACACATAACATCTTAAAATAATCACGAGTGGGGTAATACTGATATATTTTATGTCGTGGAATAAAACATGAAAGTGTCTTGAGCTTGTGTTCCCCACAGACATTCAGCCATTTAACCAAAATCCCTTTCCAAAAACCCATTGTTCTTCAGGACAATGGAACCAGAAGTGCTGAAATGCTAACTTATTTTGGCCTAAAAAGTGACGTCACACCTGCACCACCCTAAGCACGATTTGTTGTGACGTCACATACGAATATACCTCAGGTGAAAAACAGTATTTTAAATGAGCATGTCCAAATAAAACAGCAGGTGAAAAGTACTACATGCTAAATTCATTCACTCATATCCAGGACAGTGCAGTAAGGCCAAATTATCATAGACCAACGCTACTTTTGCGTCATCGAAGGGTAACGCCCCTTTTTGGGGGAAAACAAACAGATTCCCCTGAGAACAGAACTCGCTCGCTCTAGACCTGCAAAGTTTCTTGATAGCAAAAATCGCACAAACATACACTCTCTTTGGACTATTCAGACATCTACCACTATCTCGTGGAATCACCAAGTAAGTAGCCTATTTTTTTTTTTGTCATTAACACACTCATAGTATGACAAACTAGACGATGAGGCCATGTCAAGAGGAGTCGGTGGTTTACTTGGATCATATTTCACTTGATTTAAGCTATTGACATAGTTTTGTTGTCGACTAGCTATAACTTACTAGTTAGAAAGACGAAGCTGCTAGCAGCTACGTGATTAACGTTAGCTCTCACTAGGCACGCTACCTTGGCTGTTAACTGATTTTACTGTTGAAATAGTGGCAGGCTAGGACTAAAGTGGACTTGGCTGGTTTCTGCTTGTGTCTAGAAAGTGCTAGGACTTTGAAAGTTGTAAAAAGGTTTACAGTGTACGGCAAAATATGTATGGGGCATGTTTTTTATTGTCTCTACCCCACTTAAGGTACGGACTATTTATGTTTTTAGCCTCTGACATGATTTTTCTGATTACAGTGTTTGAGGGTTTCTTACTAGTATAGCTAGTCGACAACAAAACTGTCAATAGCTTAAATCAAGTGAAATATGATCCAAGTAAACCACCGACTCCTCTTGACATGGCCTCATCGTCTAGTTTGTCATACTGTGAGTGTGTTAATGACAAAAAAATAGGCTAACGTTACTTACTTGGTGATTCCACGAGATAGTGGTAGATGTCAGAATAGTCCATATTTGGCCAGCTGCGTGGGGTCATTAATCCAGTTTTCGACCATTTCAAAGGGACACCTCTGTAACTCCCTAGCTTCTTTAAATACCGCTCACGGTCCTCGGCCGGCAAAGAGAGTGTATGTTTGTGCCATTTTTGCTATGAAGAAACTTTGCAGGTCTAGAGCAGCGAGTTCTGTTCTCAGTGGAATCCGTTTGTCTTCCCCCAAAAAGGGGCGTTGCCCTTCGATGACGCAAAAGTAGCGTTGGTCTATCACAGCATGACATCATGTACTCACCGCAAAGCCGCGTTCATTCATTTTGAATTATCCTCTTGGTAAACAGCGTCACGTGACGCTAAACTACTTCGCGGGTCGCGAGTGTCGCGCTCGAGGCTACTTGTCACATTTGGCTTTGATCAGCGAATTTTCGGTGGCTAAAATTCGGTAATCACAACAGCAACCCGGCGATCCTGCTTTTCAAAGATTTTCGGGTTCGGCCTCAAGTTGGTCACGTGAAGTCGATGCGTCGACCAACCGAAAGCTGCTCTGAAAGTGATGGCGCTTCATACATCGCTACACTTATTGACAACAGTTAATGGACCGTTTTGCCTCACATTTGCCAAATGCAATGCACTCGTTCTCCCGCAGTGAAAGTAAAGCTCTGCATGATAACGTCTTAACTATGGCAAACACGTGTCTCTGCTGAAGGCTCCAGTTGCATACAGAAGTGTCATCGGCAGTTTGAGGAAATTATCCAGAATCACAGCAAAGTAATATTGTTTCTAAGGGGGGAAAAATGCTGATTCACTGCATGCTTATAAAACACAATCCTAAGCAACATGCAATAAATATATATAAAAACATACAACAAGCATGATATCACTGGACCCTGAAGACCCTCATAACTGTGTGAAAGGTAAGAAATCTTAAAATATCATGTCATTTGACCTTTTTATGACAAGGGAAGGTTCACATCATATTAACCCCTATGCTAAACCTGTACTTGTAACACATGTAGTGCAGTTCACATCTATGTTTCTGCTGCTTATGTTTGTTTAGCCTAATGTTAAGGGATTATTGGATAGCATTTATTCCTAGTCTAAAAAGACTGTGGGAGTCATGAGATTTAACATTATGTGGCTGTGGATATATTTAATCCAGATTTCAAAAGCTTTCATTATTGCAGTGGACACACTCTGTACGGGATATCTGACGTTCTTTGATTGTGTACAAGCGTTTTTATGCCTTGTAAAGTAAACATTTGGTTTTCTGTCGCATTTGGTTGCAAATTCTGAACAGATTTAGTTCAGTCTTTTATTTACATAGATGCTTGATTCTCCCCTTGGCAGTATTTAATGATCCTTTAACTAATATAATGCATGTTGTTTGGCTTTTTTTTTTTTTTTACTTGCTTTTGTCTTGCTCATTATTAAGGCATTGATCTCTGCTCTGGAAAAACATGTACTAAAGCACAATTGAAAACTGAAATGCATTGTGCCCTTATATTATTCATTTATAGAGAGGTTGTGTTTAGCTGCTTCTCATCATTGTGCAATTGACCAAAAACAGTCAAGCTTGTGTTTAAACTGCAAACCGAGACTTTTCACCCAAAACTAGGGTGACTTTTCAATGCGAGGGCTCACTGAAAACATCCTTGCTTCACTGCAGAACAGAGCATATTCCTTCCTTCATCCAACGTCACTTTGACATGCGTGCAGTAATGAGAACATTGTATTTTCCAGCTTGGGATGATAAAAAGTGTGTGATTAAAGCGAGGGACTCGGAGGCTTGTGGAGCGAGAGGAGTGTTTTACTGCAGTTGAAACGCTGGCCTGTGAATAATGGCGTGTCCATCAGAGAGGATCTCGGGCCCTCGCTGGGATTTTCTTGGGTGGTAATACATAAGCTGGGGACAATAAATGATTCATAATGTATAGTTTTAGCTTAGTAATTTCAGCTGTTGTACAAGGAACGGTATTAAAGCAATTCCACACTATGGGCTCCATACATGACAGAAGCTATTGTGGTTCTGCGTCTCTGAGGAGAGCCGTCTCGCTTATATACATACTCACACAACGTCTCTATGAGAAGCACAGAGCGCTCGTCATGAGACAGGGTCTGTTATTGCTGCAAATCATGTGTTTCCAATGTCTTGCACTTCAACAGGCCGGAACAATGGATTAATACTGCTAATAATACTGCGTGTCTACTGGTGTCTTCTTTACAGTCGTGTCAGATGCAGCGGTGAAGGGTTCAGATTGGACTCGGTTTGAGGTTTCATTCAGAACTTTATGCATCTCAGAATGGATGGCAGATCATAATTTTCCACTTCAGTCCAAAGAAAAATGCATTTAATTTACTCTGATATGGGACTATAGTAAAACAGGTGATTTGTCCCATTAGACCACAACAACGTCTCTCTTTACTGTATTTGTACATAACACACTCACTACAAATGTATTAAAAATAGCATGAATGTTTGCACATTCTTTATGGTCTTGTATTTGGATTTTTTTCTTTATATCATTCCATACAATGTTTGATCATCTAAAACACTTTCCAAATTTAAAGATTTGTAGTGATGACATATTCTTGCAGGCCAAATAGGATTTTTTCCGCTGCCTTTTGGGTTATTGTAGAAAATAAGCTCTGCAACAAAAGTTTATGATTCTGGTGTTGTTCATCATGAAAATCACCTATTTTGAAGCCTAAATGCAATCGGCAGAAGCTAAACGTGGGCTATAAACGGACTTCACATGACTTCAACTTCACCATCATTAAACTCTTTCAGTCTTTATTTAAAAACATTTTCCCTGAAAGTTTGAGTTAGAATAGTTTTCAAGAGAGCGATTACAAACTGTGAAAGCGACTAGTGAGTTGAGTTTACCTGTTTAATGACAACCTCTGTAGTCTCATTTAAAGTCCCCCTGTAGCCAATAATTTTATCCCTTAAAACTCATCTTTGATCACCAAAATGACATATTTAAATGTTTTTTCTATTAAAAAAAAAAAATTCTTCATGTCTTAAAATATCTTTAATGTAACTCGACACCCTTGCCTCATTTAGTATGCGCGGTTCTATGAATATACAAATGAGCCCCGCCTCCACTCACTCACTCACTCAGAGATCCACTGGTTGACGATCACACGTTGATCTGATTGGTTACAAGGTAGTTTGTGACGTCAGAAACACCAGCGATTTCAAAGCGTGTTTTTGAGACTGTCTTTGGTTCACTGCAGTTTTAAGGAGGAAATACTCAGCAATGCTGTCGACTTATGAATTTACACATGGTTTGTCTTAAAGCAGATTAAAAACACCACATACACATATAAACAACATTGAAAACTTTACACGCTTGTTCACTTTTTCAAGACAATTAAAAGCTTTAAAACATTTACAAGGGGGTCTTAATGATGTATTTTGTATGTATTTTTAATATCAAGAGCTGTTCACCACTGACCTTATTTCAGGCGTTTGACCAAAAACCCATTGACTTCAGGACGACGGAAGCGGATAAAACGCCACTTGTTTATGTGTTCTGGCGGACAATAATACGTCATCCCTGCAGCACTCCATAGCCTCTAATGTAATCTTCTTAATCTGATGTCATATCAGACTCTGTGTAACTCACTTTGAGCTCGACCAATTAACAGACCGTTAATCAGCCGCTGCAATGACATCATGCGAACCGTTTCGCATTCGAGTCGGTTATGGCTGGAAGGAACGATTCACTAAAGATCGTTTTCGTGAGGCAATGTATAGTTTTAACAAATAATCCCCTACTAGTCTGTTTTTAATGGAATTTATAGCTTCATTCATTACCCTTTTTTGTGTTAGTAATTATTTCTAAAATACCAGAGAGCCATCTTTCCTGTCCGGGCCGTTTCCGCGGCTGATTTATGGGGCTGATTCGGCTCTGATGCGGTCTCGGCGAGGTCTGACATTTCAAAATATTTATAGCTCTGGCACATTAAGGGCTTCCCTCTGAAGGTGACCGAATGCTCTTCCCTCAGCCGCTTAATTAATGCAATCCACCGCTCACACTTCTGTCTAATTTATCCACTCCGTACTGTCGCACGACGGCTCCGGACACTGGAAAACACATCATAAACACCCGCGCTTCCCAGAGCCGGATCCTCTGCAGTGCGAAACCGGAGAAGGTTCCACACCGAAGCACTGAATCTTTAATATTTTATCGATCCGATCTAAACCTTCTGCCCAAAGTGGCAATTAAAATTCAATTAAACTGACTGAAAGCATCATATTAAATTTCAGCTCTTTACGAGCTCTCGCTAATGCTTCAGGACAAATCTCAAATATAATCACAGTCTTTTCAAATTATATGATCTCGCTCGCTTGCTATAAAAGTGACACGTTTAGGTATACTTCCAATAATTCTTCAACTACGACCCTCTAATGAATACAATTTTATAGCCTTTAAATCAGTTATTATTGGGCATTTTAATAAAGCTAAGCGAGTGCTATTGTTTTACACGCTGCAAGAGAAATTATTTTAATTTTGCGCTTCCATTTCATCGAATTCCTCTTTAAAACTCTGAAGAAAAATCATTTTGGTCTAAACTACAGTATTAATATGCTTCTGCAGAATTGCAGAGAGCGAATAGAGTCTAGAAATAATTGATGACTCTCTTCCTGTTCGCTCGAGCAAGAGCAACTTCAGAACATCGTTTGTCATCTGAAGCTCAATGATGCGCTAAAATCCCTTTATATAGATGCCCATACATGCATATGATCACAATCTGAATAAACAAACAAAACTTTCCAATTCCAAACTAAAAATGAGTGATGTTAGCCATTCGAAACTCACAATCCTAGAGTGCTTTCCTGGGTGGTTCTACTGCAATTTCTAGGGAAAGGTTTATATGTTGCTAGGGTGCTGTGAATGGTCAGGTGTTGTTAGGTGTTTTCTAGCGTATTCTGAGTGGTCACCAGGGTGTTGCTAGGTGGTTTATAGGGTATTCTGAGGGGTTACCAGGGTGTTGCTAGAGTGTTCTGAATGGTTACCAGGGTGTTGTTAGGTGGTTTAGAGGGTATCCTGAGGGGTTACCAGGGTGTTGCTAGAGTGTTCTTAATGGTTGGTTTGCTAGGGTGTTCTGAATTGTTGCCAGGGTGTTACTAAGGTGTTCTGAATGGTTACTAGGGTGTTGTTAGATGGTTTTAGGGTATTCTGAATGGTTTCCAGGGTGTTCCTAGGGTATTATGAGTGGTTTCTAGGTGTTTTCTTCCTGCCTTGTCTTCAAAAGTCCTCAGTGATCTTCTGGTCTGTAGATGTGTTCCTCCTTTAATGCATCTGTGGGATTTTTCCAACCGTTTTCTGGTCCAGAAGGTGAAAACGCTGCGTCTGATCACTTAGTAACACACACACACACACACACACACACACTCCTTAACAACACACATGATTTACACACTGAGTTTTAATACTTTGACTTGTGTCACTAATGACGCCTTGTCACAAATATCTGTTTCTAATGTCATGGAATTCAGGGAGTACCCTGTATACTGCAAAATATAATGCAAAATATTACATAATGCATTTCAATATATGGGAAACTACTGCTTATTTTTTCAATACACTGCAATATATGCATTGACCATGTATGGCTATATATTAATATATATCAAATATTAATAAATGAAGAGTCCTAAGAGCTCAGACAGCACGAAACACCTGTTTGGAGGCGCATGCGTGGTTGTGTGAGGAGCTGAAGCTCACAAACACATTTGTCACTGTAAGACTCAAAGCATTTCAGACGTGTGAATGCAACGCATGGCCTGCAGCGCTCTCTCTCTCTCTCTCTCTCTCTCTCTCTCTCTCTCTCTCTCTCTCTCTAAATGAGATGCATGGCTCTTCTGTAGCCTCCTTTTAATTCTGTTTGAGTACATGCCTCAGTCATCTTGCCTTTTATTGACTCAATCTCGGGAAGCAACGTCGCTTTCCATAACGTGCACATCAGGCCGGTCCTCGATACCGTACTCGGTAATTTAAAGCCTTTATAGAATTGCAATTTCAGGGCTGGCTGCTTGTTTTTCTAAAATGTACTCAAGGAATTAGTTACTCCAGCCACAAATCAGACAAATTTATGCACTGTTGTAATGCGGTTTATGGCCTCATGGAACATTGCTTCAAAAACAGCAGAGGTGAAATTGTGACAAATATAACAAGGGTTTTTTCTGGCATGTTCTCTCTCCTCTGGCCTGATATGGCGGAGCCACGGAGCGTGTTTACTCCCCATATACAATACATTTAATGTGATAGTCAGGGCTGTTGATTAATGCTCCGCTCGCTTTCATTACAGATAAGAGTGGCGCTGCGGTCGAGAGATAGAACGTGCGCTGTAAATCTGCTCAAATGAGCAGTAAAATGAACAGCCATCATAAGTGAAATCCTCATGCATTAGCGTTCACTGGCGGCCTGCAGTGAAGAGGGCGAGCGAGGGCATCGCTCAGGCACAGCAATCACGTGAGCCCTACAGGTCACGTGACACAAGAACACACAGTGGTGTCACACAGACTAAAACATCAGACATCAAACTAAAAAAAATGAGTGATATTAACCACACAAAACTCACAATCCTAGAGTGCTTTCCTGGGCGGTTCTACTGCAATTGCTAGGGAAAGGTTTATACATGTTGCTAAGGTGTTGCTAGGGTGTTCTGAATGGTTACCAGGGTGTTGTTGGGTGTTTCTAGGGTATTCTGAGTAGTTAACTGAGTGTTGCTAGGATGTTCTGAATGGTCGGGTTGTTTTCTAGGGTATTTCTGAGTGGTTACCAGGGTGTTGCTAGGGTGTTCTGAATGGTTACCAGGGTGTTGGGTGCTTTCTAGGGTATTCTGAGTGGTTACCAGGGTGTTGCTAGGGTGTTCTGAATGGTTACAAGGGTGTTGTTAGGTGTTTCTAGGGTATTCTGAGTAGTTAACTGGGTGTTGCTAGGATGTTCTGAATGGTCGGGTTGTTTTCTAGGGTATTTCTGAGTGGTTACCAGGGTGTTGCTAGGGTGTTCTGAATGGTTACCAGGGTGTTGGGTGCTTTCTAGGGTATTCTGAGTGGTTACCAGGGTGTTGCTAGGGTGTTCTGAATGGTTACCAGGGTGTTCACGTAGACGACAGATAGGACCAATAAAAGAAAAACAACAGGGCATCCCATGGTATAATACTGGTATTGATATGCTGCGTGCACAAATTGTCGTGATGCGTACCTTTAAATGTCCTTCAATGGAAAAAGATGCTTTTTACAGACTTTTAGGGTGGCCAAAGTTTTTTGATTACTATTTTTCACACATTTGTCCATCTTGGTTAATGCTAATTCATGAGTATTGTCATTTTTTTAGATCATGTTCTTATTGATGCTTCATCACTTTATTTAATAAAAAATTAATTGGACCAATGATAATTCTGAAATAAAATGCGACGGGTGTCATAGAAATGAACACAACTTTCACATGCATCTGATGACACATAAACCATGCGCTGTTGTTGATATTTCAGCAGTTTGCTTTGTATATTAAATTTTATCATTCAATATGCATTGCAAACAGGGAACGTTCTGTCAAGGTTTTCTCAACGTTGTGAACAAACATTGTTCCAGTAACGTTAACAGAATGTTCGTTCAGTTATATGGTATTTAATAATGTTCTCAAAACATTAGCACAAAAAACGTATTTATACATCGACAATGGAACTTTTTTTTTTTCTAAAACACTTCATTTTAATGTTCGTCTAATGTTTTTTAAATGTTACTACTTGTCTCAGAAGATTCAGAGAACATTCAAAAGTAATGTTCCCATAATGTTTGAATAATGATACAATTGAATGTTCCCTTAACGTTCATTCAGGATAACAAAACCAAAAGTTTTCAAAACGTTACAAATAACTGGCCATTTTTAATGTTCATAGAGCCTAATTTTCATAACATGTTTTTAAAACACATTTTTTGTTAGTTGGGTACATTATGTTCTTGCTCTGTCGATTCAGTAAATGCACATCCAGGGTTAAACTCAGGTAATGTCAATAGCATGATCCATTTCAGGGGCAACCAAAAATACTATTTAAAATCAGTCAGAGCTATAATAGAAATGCATGTTTATTTTTTTACATATTTTTTATTTTTCATATTACAAGGCTGCTTTCTTCGAACATCTTTTGACGTTCTTTAAAGGGTTAGTTCACCCAAAAATGAAAATTCTGTCAGTAATTACTCACCCTCATGTTGTTCCAACCCCGTAAGACCTTCGTTCATCTTCGGAACACAAATTAAGATATTTTTGATGAAATCTGACAGAATTCTGACTCTTCCATAGGCTTCCAGTGTGACCGAAACTCGCCGACCCAGAATAGTTATTAAAAACATCGTTAAAATAGTCCAAGTGACTCCAGTGGCTCAATCTTAAGTATATCAAGCGACGAGAATACTTTTTGTGCGCAAAAACAAACAAAAATACCGACTTTATTCCACTATTCAATTCCTTCTCTCTGGGCCTCGTAGTGTTTTTGTGTAGCGCGTCTGTGTTGCACGTCACCACGTAGGCTCACAATTGGCCGAAGCAGGTCATGTGTGTGATGCGTGATGACGTGCAACACAGACGCGCAGCGCAAAAACACTACGAGGCCCAGAGAGAAGGAATTGAATAGTGGAATAAAGTCGGTATTTTTGTTTGTTTTTGCGCACAAAAAGTATTCTCATCGCTTGATATACTTAAGATTGAGCCACTGGAGTCACTTGGACTATTTTAACGATGTTTTTAATAACTATTCTGGGTCGGCGAGTTTCGGTCACACTGGAAGCCTATGGAAGAGTCAGAATTCTGTCAGATTTCATCAAAAATATCTTAATTTGTGTTCCGAAGATGAACGAAAGACTTACATGGTTGGAACAACATGAGGGTGAGTAATTACTGACAGAATTTACATTTTTGGGTGAACTAACCCTTTAAGGGGGATCAGATCTTCTTTACTTCTTTAATTCACACCTCGTCTAAACCATACAAACCTTACAAAGACCACATCCTAAAAGACTTTTAACTGCACCACATGCAAAAACCTCTAGATAACTTATCTAACCAATAATACATAACCAATAATAAACCAACTCCTGTGAAGACTTCAGAAGATGCAGACTCTGAATCAACATGCTCCAATGCTACGCTTTTCTAAATGTCATAATCATTTGTTAACAAACAATTATTCATTACTTCAATGAGCTCATTATTTCTGCTTTAATTATTACATTGTTTAAATTAATAAATTTTTCGCTAACTGTGATTTTGTATACATTTCTGAAATTCATAATTTAGACAGTTTCCTCTGATAACAGATCACTCTAAACTGTAATGTGGACTCATGCATTTTGCACTTTTTGTGCATTTCCTGTAAAGCTGCTTTGAAACAATGTGTATTGTGAAAAGAGCTATACAAATAAATAGGGATGTCCCGATCCGATCCACGGCATCGGTATCGTGCCGATACTGGCCCAAAACGCTAGATCGGATATCGGAGGGGAGAAAAAAAATTATCCGATACCTATGATCCGATACCCATTAGCAGCTAGGGGTGGAACGGTACGTATTCGTACTGAACGTACGTTCGGTGCATGGATTTACACAGAGAATACACGGTATAAAAATAAATAAATCTCGCGTGCACATTAATTAATGTAATACGGAACTAACGTTACTGTTAGATACGCGCATATGCGGGTTCTTTAGGGACACCTAATCTGTAGCCCGCCTTAGCTCTGAACGCGCGTCTATATCGCTTCAAACGCTCACTTTATCATTATACGCGCGCGGCGCGTCCTATTCGCTTTGGACGCGCGAATGGATTCAAACTGTTCAAGCATCGAACTAGACGCGATAGACGCAAATTTGACGCTCTATTCGCGTTTGGACGCAGCAAAATTAACAGGCTGCGATGTCAAGATTGCAATGCTGGAGTGTGTGTGTGAGTCAGAGAGAGAGAGAGGCACGGGCACGATCGAACAGTGGAAACATAAAAACATACTCCGTCATTTTCATACAGGACATCATTAAAACTGCAAAAAGTGTTTAGCCTACTTATATTTGTGTAAAACACAACATTGTGCTTTTGTCAAACTGTCAACTCTTGTCAAACTGTAACTGTCACCCAACCAAAATCTCACACACACACACACACACACACACACACACGCTGTTTAAAAGCAAAAATTATCTCATCTTTTGGACATTCATCATTGCATTGGTTTCATTTCTTGTCCTAAAACAGAGCACTAATCTGTTTATTTTTAAGTTACACATTCTACATTGAATAAAAAATAAAATCAAATGTGTTTTTAAAAGTAGTATTATTTTATACAGAAATAAATTATTTATAATTCAGATGAGAATAAAGTTAAGGTTAATTAAAATTTTAAGGAAACAAATATATTGATCTGAAATATAGCAAATTAAGCAAATTAAATTCATTCAGGTTATACATATCTCAAGGTCTTTTGAATAAAGGCTGGCAGTCTTTCATTATCAACTGTTGTTGTGGACTATACTGGAGAAGTATTTGTTCTCCATTTGAGTGAGATGTTTTTATGTGGCTAATTGAGCAAAGTGCTTCCATTATATTTTATTATTATTAGTATTAGTTCAAGAATAAAATAAAAATATCGGATTGATATCGGTATCGGCAAATAGCCAAAGCTGCGGCATCGGTATCGGTATCGGAAGTGAAAAAGTGGTATCGGGACATCCCTACAAATAAATGTGAATTGAGTTGAATTGAATATTAGATATACTCAATAAATCCATGTATATCCCACAAATAGCATGACCTGATGATACTGGCCTTACATCTTGTTTTGACGTTCTTTAAGCGGGATCAAATCTTCTTTACTTCTTTAATTCACACCCCATCTAAACCATACAAACCTTACAAGAACCTCATCCTAAAAGACTTTTAACTGCACCACATGCAAAAACCTCTAGATAACTTATCTAACCAATATTAGATATTAGAAATACACAATAAATCCGCGAATGTCTTTTAATCGCTCTATTCCCGAGTAAAATGAAACCCCCCTGAAAGAGCATGACCTCATGATGCTAGTCGTTATTTCTGGGATCTCTCCATGAAGAGTCGCGGGTGTCTTCAGGAACTGCTTCTGCTCAGGGTCTGACCAGTGAAACAGCGTTTGCTCAGCAAGAACAAAAATTAGAGGCCCATCAGCCGTCATCATTACAGCCTGAGAGATGGGCTGAGATGGGTAATAGTCTCGACAGAAGGACATATTCCTGATCCATTCTCACCATGAATCAATCCGTGTATTAGGCAGTGACAGGGCGAATCCGGCTCTTCAGACAGAGCGATTTCTCATGGCGTTCGCAGACTGTGATATGGCTTTGGGGCTGGACTGAACTCTAGCCATCCTCCCTGGACACTCGAGAGTATGACTGACGATAATAGCGCCGTGTGATAATGTTCTGCCGTCTTTATCTCGCACACATTCGCACGGCAGAAGTCATTTCTCGTGTGTAGATAGAGTCCTCCCGTCGTAGCGCACGCTGGCATATGCCGTGATAAAACATGCATGGGAAATTAAAAATAAACACATAGTTTGATTGCTCTTTGTTTTGCAGCTAAGGGGGAACAATTATATCTTCATAGCGGAGTGGAGCGTTCTCAAACAGATCGTGTTCCTCACGCTGCTCGGCAGATGGCAAGAGGATGTACTGCTATCTTACTCACGGAAATGAAAAGAAACTCTTTATAAACGTCACACACAATTAGAGTCAGTGTTGAGACAAAGAGGCCATCAAGCACACGTCTGACAGTCGGGCTCCAACTTTCTGCTTTCCTAAATTATTCTGTTCTTGTAAATGACTCACAGCGATGGAAGCTGGTCTGATGTGACTGTCTGTGTCTCACTTTATTCTTGGTGAAGAGATGCAGTTTGCCTGGCTTTGATGGCAGCATATTAAATCATATCTGATCATAACTAACAAAAATTATGTTTCTACTCCAGGTTGTTCATTGGACACCATGGTACTTGCATATCTAATCATTCAGGACCATGATTTGGGGAAATTCAGAATCATTGATTGAACTATGTTGGTAACCGCATCTGCAACCATACTTGACTAACGATGCTTTTGGGAAGCTCAGCCCTGGGGTGTTTCCCGTACAACAACATTAACTCGCTGATCAACTATCACGATGCATCGCTGAAGAAATCAACTAGCTCGACACGACTGTTTCCCGAAACAAAAGTGGTCGTTCAACGTTGTTAATGGTGTCACGCAGGTGTTGGAGTAATAACTACTGTTAATGAATCTGTTTGAGATCGAATTAATGCTAGGTGTTTTGCTATATATTACAGACATGCAAATGAGGACTATTTCTCATTTTTCTCAGTTATTTTGCTTTATTTCCAGATTCAATCATAGACTCGTTCTTACACTAGATCACGTTCACACATGCGCACTCTTCAATAACTACACTTTAAATCTCTTGACAAACTAAAAGACGTAAAATAAATAAATAATTTTGTATGTATTCTAAATAACAGATATAGACTGCACTGAACGTCAGATTGCTTATTTTGCTCAAGATCAGGATTTATTGAGTCCACATGTCATGAAAACTAGAAACTCTTCTTCTAACCACAGGTGGAGATCTGTCGTAGTCGAGTCTCGTTGAACTGCTGATAACGACGAAACTTGCGAACATAGTTGGTAACGCCGCTTTCGGGAAACACACCCGTTTGTTTGAGCTGCCCCACATGCCAACAAATATATTGTTTAAGTCTAAACTTAAAACCCATTTGTTTAAACAATATTACATGTTTTTCTTAAACATTTTCCATTACTCTGTATTACAGTCATAATGTTTCCTTGCGTCCCATTAGTCTTTTGCATCTGACCTTTGCTTCAACTGCCCACCTTCTATGCTGTCTGTAAATAGTGTTGTTTTTTCTGTTTGTATTCGATTGGAATGTGATATGCAACTGCAATCGCTCATTTCATGATTGGGCAAATGTCTATTGTCCATTTATTATGAACTGATTGTTTGTTCTTTACTGTTATTGGGAAGTGTCCTTGAGCCTTGAAAAGGCACTATATAAATTAAACATTATTATTATTATTATTATTATTATTATTTTTAACTTCTGCCTCAACCAATGACAGGAGTTGGGGGCGGGACTATCTGACTGATTGACCAATGACAGGAGTTGGGGGCGGGACTATCTGACTGATTGACCAATGACAGGAGGTGTGGGAGGGACTATCTGATTGATTGACCAATGACAGGAGTTAGGGGCAGGACTATCTGACTGATTGACCAATGACAGGAGTTACGGACGGGACTATCTGACTGATTGACCAATGACAGGAGTTACGGACGGGACTATCTGACTGATTGACCAATGACAGGAGTTAGGGGCGGGGCTATCTGACTGATTGACCAATGACAGAGAGGAGGAGAGTGTGCAGCAATCACATACTTCACATTTAAACTGCTAAATATAGGCAAAACCACAATGCAATTTGTTTGACTTAAATCCATTTATCCATCTATTCTCCAGGGAATATCCCAGTGTCTCTTGCCTGGATAATCCATCACAGAGTTGACTCTAATTTCTCACTGTGCTGTAAAGTGATCTGATGTTTTTACCTCATGGATATTTCCCATCACGACTCTTACCTTGATCTCAGCAGAAGAGAGGAGGAGTGAGAGCGACAGAGTGGCGGAGAGGGAGATCTTTGAGGTGGTTTCATGAACCTTGAGGAAACATTCAGTGTGCTGTCAGGAACCATCAAACACACTCCCTCCATAAACACACTCCCTCCATCAAACACACACCCTCCATAAACACACACAAACATTCATGAGTTGTGTGTATGACACGTTTCCATCAGGTTTAAATATAGATTGAGTGTTCTGCTCAGTTTGGGTCATGATCTGGTTATGCTGGTTCTTCTTCTTCACGGGTTCCTGTTGACGGACCGAAGGGGTCCCATACACTCTCATGGTAATTCATTAATATTTTTTCCTAATTCTGTGGCATATTTGTACGTTTTTTTCCATGATCTGCTAACAAGGTGGACCTTTTTTGGAGTTCTTACCAGAACCATGAAGTATGACCATATTATCCTGGTTCTGTCAACACTGCATTGGCTCCCTTTGTTTAATGTAAAAAACCCAAAAACAATTATGTATAATTCATTTTTTTTTTACATTGGCCTCTTTGGTTTATTGTATTACAGAGACAATAAGTATTTTACATTTGTATTTTATAACAAATATTTGTTACTAATTTTATTGTAAAGCCAAGGACACCGGAAATTACCCAGCACGAGTAAGACTTAATTTCAGCCACTGGTTGGGTCAAATAAATGATCCAGAAATCTGGGTAAAATGGTAAAGCCCAGCACTTCATATCAGCCCAGCACGTGTTCTGTCCAATAAGGACCCAGCGGTGGGGTTAAGGTTGGGTTATTTTTCAACCCTGGAGTTTTTAGAGTGTAAACATTGTATAAATATTGCTGATTACCTATAAAGCACTAAATGGTTTAGCTCCGCAGTGCTTGAGCGAGCTCTTAACGCATTTTAGTCCTTCACGTCTATTGCGATCTCAAAATTCTGGCCAGTTGATAATACCTAGAATATTAGATTCTAATGTAGAAACAGTAGATCCTTTTCCTGTTTAGCACCAAAACTCTGGAACAGTCTTCCTACCATTGTCCGGGAAGCAGACACACTCTGTCAGTTTAAAGCTAGACTAAAAACACATCTCTTTGACCTAGCATACACATAACACATTATAGACTTCTACAATTCAATGTTAGACTGAATAGATTAGGTCAGCCGGAACCGGGAACACTTCCCATAAATCCTGATGTACTCGTTACATCATAAGAAGAATATTACGCTAATATTAGTCTCTCTGTTTATCCCGAGGTTTACCGCATTCTGCCGGATCCAGGCCGTATCCAGATCTGATGAAGGACCTGATTCATATGAAATCGCCAACTTATACAAGTTAAATAGTTTTACTTTTCCTAATCTAGTTGTCTAATAAACCTACCGTTGTATGCTACGAATGTTATTGGCTCTCCTTTTTTAATATAAGGTCTGCTAAATGCATAAACGTGAATGTTTTCTTTACTTTTGTCATTCCACAGTCAATGTTGTGTCTATTTCTAAAAGAGTGATGAGAAGGATCACATCTCGCTCTGTTCTTGGTTTATTACAGGCAATTCGGATGAAGGTTTGATGTGAAATCAGTACACATGCATTGTGACGTGTAGGAAAGTTCATTTTGTCGGCATCGGATTCCTACACCAAGGTCATGGTTTTGATTCCCAGAGAACACTAGAATGAGTAGAATAAAGGTATGTGATCAATTACCTAAGGAAAATGTTTCATTCAAAGAAAACGCTGTATACATTGAATATGGAGTTACATCGCTAAGATTTTGACCCATTTTGGAGACTCCAATCAACCGACCCCATTATTAATGCCTTATTCACCGGCGCTTATATTGCATTTGAAGACATAAAGTGGATGAATGTTCTGATGGAGGTTACAAACAGTATCGCACTGCTTTTACATCCGATGTCATCAATCACTCCATGAAACCTTTAAAAGTGAAGTGTAGCATGTGAACCGCTTGAAGGAGGTGGAAAAAAAAACTTGCAGAAATGGGGTGGAAATATTTGAAAACGAGCGAGCGGCAACCGGGGAAGAAAAAACCAGATGAAGAAGCCAGCTTCGGAAAGAGAACAAAGTTTCCTTCAACAGAGCAGAAAAAGGCACCTGAATTTATTATTTCATCTTGGCATTTGACAGTTACTGCAGTGCCATCTTCTTATTCTGAGCGTGTCGTATTTTATTCATAAATCCAGAGGTGGAGGAGATGATGGTCGAGCGGAGGAGAGGGAGTCGGACCGGAGAGGAGGAAAAAAAGAGAAAAGCGTGCAAAAGTTCTTTGTTTTGGCTTCAGGACCGCGTGTGTCCTGTGGGTGGCGCTGTTCCCGACACGCCTAATGATGTACGGTAACGTTCGCCATCAGCTTTCAGGAGAGTCTGGAATCCTGGGACACGGTGAAGAAAGCCATTCATTAAATGTAAGACAGGTATGACATCCCACTTCAAGGCGTCTGCAGATATATGTATGCAGGGGAGGGCTTTTCTCTTTTTTTGTGGTCATAGTGGGGAGGAGATGGCAAGTACAAAGCAACGCCTGGCTGTTTTTTGGAGATGACATAAAACTAGGAGGCAGGGAAATGGAGGCAGGAGACTGGAAAATAATGGCTAATGGAGGAATTTAGCCTGAGGCGCTGTGCCTGCTTTGCCTACTTCTGTATAACTAGTATATTTATAATTCAAATACATACCTTTAATAATTAACTACCACTGACTATTAAAGGAGAATACAAGATTGGGTGAAGAGACACTGACTGCATCAAGGAACAAAAGGATGATTCCATCAGTTGTGCCGGACCGTTGACAGCAGCGACTCCATTAGCCGTCAGATCAACACGGCTTGACGGATCCGCGCGGGTCGAATCACGAATCACGCTTATTTCATGACGCCCAATCAACCCATACGTCCAGCAGAAGGGTTGCTTATTTACAGTCCCAGCGACGAGGGATTACTCGGGCCTGGATTCTGTGTTCGTTTAAAGCTAAGAGTCACTTGCAGACGCTCTGAGCTCATGCCTGTGTTATCATGTTGGTGGCTTTTAGATAAGATTCGGCTGCACCCAGAATGATGAAAAATAGTAAGCGAACCCAGGTACAATCATCATTTAGAATATTACAAATGACGTTTAAGAATATGCACTCTTTCTTATACTCGGTTAAAAATAATGGGTTAAAAACAACCCAAATTGGGCTGGGTAAGACAGAACACATGTTGGGTTAATTTTACCCAGCAAATTGGGTTGTTGATCTAACCCATCATACTGGGTTAATTCATTTTTACTGTAGTACTAGCTTTTTCTTCTTTTTTTTTTTACTGCATACATGGATTAATGTTTACGGGTTAACTTAAATCCTCTAAACTATTAAAATACTCCACACAAATCCACTGGTTTGCATGATAATTCCTTTATTTTCAATCATATTTGACAGTTTAGCACATTTTATGTAGTTTTGAATACACATGTCTGACCCAGGATCTGGGTAACACAAAAACTACCCAAACACTGAAAAAAATGAGATTTTTTAGAGTGTGTCTACTAAAACAACTCAAGTGTCTGTCATAAGTAATCAATAAACCACAAGCAGTTTATTAAAATGCTCCTCCGGTTACACTGTGAATATAGGTCATATTTCATTCTTGAAGCAGTGGAACTCATAATAAAATGTTAAAATGGTATAAATGTAAACATCACAGGAGATTTTCACAGAGCGATTTTCAAGAGACGCATTTAGAAAAGGAATTATATTCATATATCTGGCTTGGCTCATAATAAAACAGAATTTAATTCAGCTCTGTGTGCTTTTGTTACAGCGCTCGCGTCAATGCCTGCGCTGCTATTGAGGAGATTTTTATTCACCTTTAAATGACCCATAAAAATGTAATGAAAGAATATGGTATAAAAAAAGAAACGTGGCGAGCATCTGAACACTCAGGTTTCATTCATTTATTTTCAGGTTTTTTTTTTTTTTACAAGTCACAAACAAAAGACTGACCAGTTCAGAAAGACTCGTAACAGAATGGTCTTCTCATAGAGAACGACACATGAAGAATCTGCAGAGGAAAAGCAACAAACATGCAAGTATAAGTGAGTAGTGGACACTAGAAATCATCATGGCTGCTTCTAACGGCATCATCTGTATTTTCCACAAACAAAGAGCAACAAAACTGGAAAACATTTGCATATATGTGATAATAAGCTTGATCATTTGGAGGAGCCACATGTCAGGATATTCCTCTTTGATGTTGCTCATACATATTAAAAGTCCTCTGAGACATCGGGACCACTTGTGAATTGTGTCTGTTTAGTGCCCTGATGTGTGTGTGTGTTCTGCATTGCTAATAGACTTTTAGTTTACTCACACAATTATAGTACAGTAATTCACAATTGCTTAATAGTAGTATGGGGATTGGGAAGTTGCACTGGGAAATTTCATTAAAGTCATGCATTTCTTCATTTTCAATGGTGAGTGCACTGCGCTTTACAGGATGATTGAACATTAAATCTTTAATACTGCCGATGTTTAATGACATAAAGAACGCAGTTATGCAAGATCATTGTAGTTTCCTTCCACTACAGAAACACAGGAAAAGCATGAGCATCACATGAGTGTGTTCACACACACCTGCACTGCTGTGTTCAGAGAGTGAGTGGAGTGAGTGGTGAATCAAGCGCCTGAACTGGTTTCCCATCAGCTCCTGACAGTCTGTCGAGTGTTCAGCCACAGGCCAGAACACAACACACACCACAACACAACACACACCACAACTCTCTTCACCCGCAAACTTTGACAAGTTTTGACGTGTGGCTTTTCTCTGTGTAGATTCACACATAGGCCTACACACACCTATAGACATGCCTCTATGCGTGTGTGTGTGTGTGTGTGTGTGTGTGTGATTTGATTTAACCAGAAGGCTTTATATTTTTCGCCTAGGCTTTTATTTCTTCACACCCCAATTATCTTTTCTTTGGGATAATTCTCTCTCTTCCTGTCCGTTCGCGAGCTCAAACGCAGAGACGTTTCACTTCTTCACAACTCTCAATAATTCATGGCCTGTGTGAATATTTACATGTAAAGTATCCCTCCGAGCCGGAGGAGACAGGCATGTTTATAATGTTAAACACTTAAACGTCCCACCAGACTGGATTTAGATGCCAACAGTTTTGCACACCAACGGGGCCTTTGCTTTTTTTCTTACTTGTATTGCTTTATCAGTTTATTTTGACTGAATGAATGACAGCTCATCGAGATGCAGCCGAGTGTGTTTCACGATTCTTGCAGCGTTAGAGTAAAAACCTATTCAATACATTTTACAAGCATTATTATTTTATTTTTTGGTGCAATGACACTTGAAACAGCATCTATAGTTATAAAGCTGCAATAAAAGCTATAATATAATGTATTTGGTAACACTTTATTCTACTGTATCATTGTTACGTGTGTTACATGCAGTCCCTGCGGTATTTACATGTAGTTCATTATTATTACTCAGTACTTAAATGTATAAATTACACCTTAAAATAAAGTGTAACTCACGTTATTTTACAGTGTCCTTGTTACACGTTACTGTAGTAATAACTATAAATTGTGCATAATTACATGCAATTAACCCTAAACCAATTCCTAATCCTACCCTAACCCTATAGTAAGTACATGTAGTTAATTATTATTACACTGTAACAATGACACCATAAAATATAGTGTAACCTACTTTATTTTTAGGTGTAGTTGCACGTTACATGTAATTACTATAGTAATAACAGTAAATTAAACCCTAAACCAAACCCTAAGCCTATAAATATACTCAGTTCTGTTTGTTACACTCTAACAATGTCACCTAAAAAAAAGTGCAACCACTTTTCTTTTTTTCATGTGTATAAATCTAAATATCCGGTTACACTTTATTTCAAGGTGTCATTGTTACACACATTACATGTTCTTACTGTAGTAATAATAACAGTAAAGTAAACCCTAAACCAAACCCTAAGCCTAAAAATAGTGCAACCATATTTTTCATTAGTATAAATGTAAATATTGTTATATGTAATGTTGCTATAGTAGTCTAGCGTGTGTGTGTGTGTGTGTGTGTGTGTGTGTGTGTGTGTGTGTGTGTGTGTGTGTGTGTGTGTGTGTCACTGTGGAACTGGAGGCCTGCACAAAGATGAAACTGTAAGTGCTGTCACATCCTCAGTGTGTGTGTGTGTGTGTGTGTGTGTGTGTGTGTGTCTCAGGCGTCTCCTATGTAGATCTGGGTCTCCCGCTCCTCTTTGATACTTCACACTGTATTTGAGTCACTGGTCCCAGTGTTTGACAGTGTGTGGTAATTACCTGGCTCTCCGCTTGATCATGTAAACTCGCAGAACCAGGGAGATGCAGTCAAATGGGGAGATGTGAGGAAAACAAAACAACAACAAAGATGGCAACGGCACTTTTTTTTGAACACGTTGCAAATGTGGATTTTACACCTTTAATTTGAACAGTGGAAACGGAAAACAGTTTCTTCTTAACACGCGCTGTGTATGTCGGGTATTTGTTTAAATAGCGGAAAATCATCAGTCCTGAGGGGCACATAATAACTCTGCATAATGACTGAACCTGCGCGCGCAGAGGGGAACGCTTCTGTACGCCAGATATACCTACACTTGCATCCAATTACTAACAGAAGCCGTTAAAGATATGATTTTGTCCTCTATTCTAGAAGCAAATGATTAGCGCTAATGAGCTGTCAGTGACGTCAGAGGGCGTGGCTCGTGTTTCATTACTGTTGACAAGCCCTCGCGATATCTCTAAATCTGCGCGTGCGAAACTTTAACCCGCGTTCCTTTTAAAACGATTTATAATATTTTTGTTCTAAAATGAGAAGAAATCTTAGATGAATCGGGTCTTCAAAAATATCATTAATTCTTTATATGTAGGTTATAGGCCTGTTCTGCACACAGACTGCTATTTCTCATATTTAGGGTTGGAGGTAATAATTCAAACTCAGAAACGGGAAAAGCAAATCTGACCTAATCGGGGAAAAATACTAGTAAGTCTTTCTGCGCGTTCCGTTTCGCGCGGGACATTAACGGCGAGATTGTAAATTAAAGGTGTTGGTGATGATTATAATATAAAGGTGTCAGAGCTTTAAGCCTCTTAAAACACACAGGGCGAGCGACAGAAATAACACATTATTAGCAAGATCATTAATAACCACGCATTTCTGCGGTTTAATATTCTTCTGGTGGACACAGATACAGTTTATATTTAAGATATACGTAAAATGAGATGCTTTACAAAAGTTGTCCTGGTTTCAGTCAGCGCTAATGATTTATTTTTTATTTAGGCTATTGTTTGTTTGTTTATGTTGCTTGTTCGTTTATTAATCATATCGTATATTCGACTAATATATGCTACTGTTTTATTTTATTTAGTAACACAAGGATTATATAGCCTACAGTTTTTATCTTATATAGCCTATCCTATATATTTGTCAAATATTTGCATTTCCAAACTATATGGCGATGATGACAATAATAACAAAACGCATGGAATAGCCTTCTATTGTAATCTCAATCTCTCTTGTAATTTCAAGAAAATAATTACAGGTATTTTCATTTTATCTATCAGGGATGAAAAATATATATATTTCCCACCGTTAAATTAACGGATTTAACCAGGAAAACTGACACGTGAAAAATAATCGCGTAATTTTAAAATGAGTGTTCTCTAATTGTAGAACATAATACGGAGCACTAAAAATTAGATAGTGTAAACATTATAATTTAGGAAACAAAAACGAATAAAAACAACCACTTTTTTTTTTTTTTTTAAATGACAAACTCTTGGTAATCTCTGTTTATTTCGCTCTTCGGAATTGCCAACCGGCTAGCTTTGTTTATTAAATATAATTCATTCGAAACAAACTGTGTTTGTATATGTTTTTTATCAGTGTTTATTTTTATTTCTATTTTTATTTAACTTCACTTTCCACAGGATTGCAGAGAGTCGCATCATTGATCCGGCAGGTGTCGCTAAAGAGCTGCAGAAACACACACACACACACACACACACACACTCACAGTACCGTGAGAATAACGCCACTGAGCAGCCATGAAGGAGAAGACTCCTTTCACACAGAAGAATTTACAGTTCCTCTCGAAAGTTCTCCACACACTGGCTGTGCTCAGACTGATGTTCCTGAGGTCAGGGAGAGTTTAAGCTGAGCTAGAGCTGTAAACACTGGAGTAATGTGCCTAACAGAAACACTTCAGGAGAAAGAGCCTGAAAACGACGGAACATTTGCAAATACGGATGATTAATCTAGAAATCATATAAATGTGTTTTTTTTGTGTGTGTGTTTTTTTAATTCGCCTAAATGTTTAAAGTTGAGCAAATTGAAGGCGCGGATAGTGTAGTCTACTGTGCGCGAATGTGTATCGAGCGACATGCGACCTGTTGTTCCGTGGAAATCTGTTATAGGCTAGTTCGGGCATTGCCTATTTCAATTAATTTTTTTAGAACGAAATTAAACAGCATTAAATAATTCTGAATGACCTGAAGCCTTAACAAATGAGATCTAGATAGTTGTTAGGATAACATAACTCGCATAGGCTAACTAGAAATAGATATGCATCTGAGTGATATTCTACATTTAGATTATATTTTATGTTATGATTTTCATTTAAAAAAAAAAAAAAAAATGAAACAGTGAGAGGTTATGTAAAAGTGTTTGTGTACATGTATTGTCGGCCGCAGCTGGGCAGAGACACCGAGAGCTTTAACCCTAAAATGACCTCAATCTGACACCAGATGAAATGTTCCCGGCTGTTAAAGCGGATCACCTTCACATTCACAACACTGATTCCTGCTCTTCTTTTCTGTTTCTCTCACACAGGAGTTTGTTCAGTCGGAAGGTAAAAAAATAAAATAAAATAAATAAAAACTAAATATTTTATTTAATGCATAAGACATACATTTAAAAAAAAATTGAAACCGAAAGCGTGTTTTCCGTGTCAAGTTTCTTTTCAGCGCAATCATTAGCCGTTGTGTCGGGATACATTGCGAGTTTTATATCTAAAAACCGATGCAATTAAAACTGAAAAGGAACGGCTACTCTTCAAAATTGTATTTAACCAAAGCGAAAATTTGCATGCATTTTCCTCAAGGTAGTGATTTATTGTATGATTTTGAGTGTTTAAATTTGCACGCATTATTAAAGTTCTAGTTGTTGAATTTATTTATTTATTTATTTTTTTCTGCTGATTTCTATAAGTGTGAGATATGCACTTACCCGTGTCTCGGCTCAGGCGTGTGTGTGCACAGAAGTGCTCGCACTCTTCCTCTTCCTCGCGATGATGATGAAGATGATGAAGCACTGGTCACTCAGCGCGCGCTCTGTGTCCACTCGCTAGTGCACACTGAACCCTCTCACTCCCTCCCTCTCTCTCTCTCATAAACACAGTTGCATTTATGAATCCGCTTTAATTGCTGTCTTCATTCTAACCCGAGGTTCGGGTGAGTGTGTTTCTGACCTCGTGTGTGTTGAGTTCTGCTCGATCTCCACCAGCGCGTGAACCGTTGATTTCAACAACAAAACAACAGCTCTAAATGTAGACATTTATGTAAAAAGCGATCGATGGACGCTGATGTCACGATGTGGGCTATATGTTCATTGATGAGGAGTGTTTTAAGGGTCTGTTTGTGGTTTTAGGGGCCACATCTGTAGCACGATCAATATCCTCGCTCCTCCTCTGAAACTTCAGGCCTTCTCATGATTGATGATCTCGGGCTCTTTGAGAATTGAGCAGCGCGATGCACGGATCACATTTCAATCTACAAACGCGACTGGACTAAAAGACACTTTCAATAAAACATCTTTTTTTTCTTTTTTGCTCTCTTCACGTTATTTTAAAAGTTCACTTTATTTAAAAAAAGGAGTCTGCGTAAATAATCATTTTAACTCTTCGTGCCTTGCACATAACACGGGATTTGACACTCGATATCAGTTGCATGCGCAATGCATTACCCGAAGTCGAGTTAAAATGATTTTTTTTTCTTTTGTGCATTAAAGACAGTGTTTGAACGCGGTGAATGCGCGTGGCTCCCCCCTCGCGCACTGGACGCTCGCTCGCCTCGCGTCGCGTCGCTCGCCTCGCGCAGGGTTTGGCGTGGAGCTCGCGCAGGACTGGCTGTGCTCAGCGCCACTTCCGGTTTCCGTCATTTCATTCTCCCGCCGATGCGCGCGGCTCGACTCTCTGCGTTGTATAAGCGCGCGAGCGTCCGACCTGCCAACACACACTGACACTCACTCATCTCACACCGCGCGCGCGAGAGCGAGGGACCGCCGCGTTTTTTAAAAAACTCTTCTCTTTCCCCTTCTTCTTTTTTTTTTTTTTTTTTTTTTTTTTTTTTTTTAATACAGTAGTAATAAAACAAGAAAGCGGACCGGAGGCATAAAGAAGACAGGGACTTGTGGGATGAAAACGGGGCTAAAAAGATTCATCCTCTCTTGAACATCATCATCACCAACCATCATTCATTCATTACCTTGACAACCTCTGGCTTTGATTGACAGCTGGAGTGGCAAAAAGCCATGAGACACGACAGTTTAGTTACATGCAGGTTGTTGATGGGCCGGCTGTAACCTTCAGTTTTGGTGCTTGACTTTTTTTTTTCTTTCTTTTCTGGGGGGCAAAGAGAAAAAGAAGAAGAAGAAGAATAATTGCAAAAACTCTTCCCGATGCCTGCGCTCTTTCTCAGCCATATACTGGAGAATAGGAGAATTCGGCGAGTTGCTTGAAAACGGGATCTTTGCGGCGCGTGAGTTTGTGAGCGGACTGGGAAATTAAATCTACGACACAGATCCAGAGGTTTATTGGAGCGCAGGCTGATGGCGCAAAGGGTAGGTTTCAAATCTCCAACACTCACCTCCACTAACACACGATCTATCACAGGCCTCGACTGTCTGTCTGTCGCCAAAACCACTTCAGTCTGACGCACTTTGTTGGGAATATTCTCCGCGCGAGACACGCGTTACTCTCTTCGGGAAACACAACTTTGCCATGTTTTTGGTAATTACGCGCGGCAAACTTTGCCCTCGCGCGACGCTTTTCTTCTCGTTTTCCCAGTTTTCACGCGTGTGTTTGTGCTCTTCTTGACCCTCTGCTTCTCTTCCAGTACGATGAGCTGGCTCACTACGGCGGCATGGACGGGGTCGGGATGTACGGGGACCCTCACGCGCCGCGGCCGCTGCCGCAGGTCCACCACCTGAACCACGGACCCCCGCTCCACGGCCAGCACTACGGCACGCACGCCCCGCATCCCAACGTCATGCCCGGCAGCATGGGCTCGGCTGTCAACGACGTGCTAAAGAGGGATAAAGATCAAATTTACGGGTGAGTTATAGATATTATATCGGATCCGGGAATTCCTCCGCTTTCCCGTAATAGTTTGCCAGAACTTTAATAGTGGCGTAGCTATTATACGGGGCTTTGCCAGAAATGCTGGCACTATTTTAGGGGAATGCTATACATTTCACTTTGCTTTTATTGCGAGTTTATTTGTATGCCTTTTTTTCTTTTTTCTTTTGAAAACCTAATTTTAAAGCGTTCGCTCGCAGCGTTATTTTCACTTGAGTTTAAAATCACCGCTACAAAACCCGATGTGATCGCGACTCTCGTTGAGTGTAAATGCAGTTTAATATTTAATTACTCAGTAGTGATTACATTGCCCATTAAACTGCATTTACTACTATCAGAATGTGATTGTGAACGGAAGCCGCTGAGCTGAATTTCCCCCGTCGCGCTCGGACTAATACTCTCACACACACTGTTCCTCGCGTGTTTCCCCGGTGAAGTGCTCTGATCGCAGTGTGTGTGTGTGTGTGTTTCTGCAGTCACCCTCTGTTCCCTCTGCTGGCTCTGGTGTTTGAGAAGTGTGAGCTGGCCACATGCACTCCTCGCGAGCCCGGGGTGGCCGGAGGAGATGTGTGTTCCTCGGACTCCTTCAACGAGGACATCGCTGTCTTCGCTAAACAGGTCTCACATCTACTGTCCATAAAACATGCAAACAAACTCAGATACAAGTCATAGTTTCATTTTATGAACCCTAACTATATTTCCATCAATACACTAAGCGGCTGCATTTAAGGAGTGTTTAACCTAATTCGTAACGATTGCGATTTTAATGCATCTTTCATTAAAACCCGATTATTAAATTGCTGCACATTTCACATCGATTGTTATTAACCCCGATTTTGTGTGTGTGTGTGTGTGTGTGTGCGCGCGTGTGTGTTTTAGGTCCGCGCTGAAAAACCTTTATTTTCTTCAAATCCAGAATTGGATAATTTGGTAAGAGAACACATCAGCACTGCTCGTCTTCACTATAGCCCTGCAATCCACTTCTCTTAAATGAGTCTCACTCTTTTTTTTTTTTTTCTCGAGACTATATTTTTTTGCATCGGATCTGGAGATAGTGAAAGTAAATACGAAGGGATTTGATGTGTGTCAGGAGTGTTTGAGGTGGAAAAGTCCCTCATTAGGGCTGAAATCACCATCAACCCTTCACACTTTACACAGGCTTATAATGCCACATGCAAAAAAAAAATATATATATATATATCAAAAATAATTACTTAGTATTTCTCAAGCACATTATTAACTCTCGAATTATTTCTTAATATTGGGATGGTTTTTGTTCACTACAAAACACTATGTTGCTAACGAATATTAAAATGAAAACATAAGAAGAGATACAGCTAACGATGCATTTCTCTTCACAGATGATACAAGCCATACAAGTATTACGGTTTCATCTTTTGGAGTTAGAAAAGGTAATCTTTTATTCATTTGGATTGATTTACTTTTAGAAAGAATTTGGATGAATTTACTGCGCTCATCACCAATCTGTAATTCTTCTTTTTTTTTATGAATTTATAATTCAGATTTGGCACTTCTTGATATAATAAAAAATAAACAAACGATATTATTTGACAAATAATACGTAAATTGTTATTGAAACAATTAATTATAATTCATAATAATTCATCCATATTCCGTCGATGTTAGTTTAAACGGGATATGACATAGAAATATTTATTTCAAATGAATGAATAATTTCACGGACAAGTTATAGTCGGTGCGAAATGTAGACTAAGACGTTCGTGTGTTATTTGTTGGTTTATTTTAGTCAATGAACTTGTTGAGTGTGTCTCTGGAGAATCATTTGCATTGCTGCATTTCTCAGTTGTTTTCCTCCTTTTTGCGCTGATTTGTGAAAGAGTTGTTCTGTCTTTCCTCTGCTCAAGGTGCACGAGCTCTGCGATAACTTCTGCCATCGGTACATCAGCTGTTTGAAAGGGAAAATGCCCATAGATTTAGTGATTGATGAACGGGATGGAAGCTCAAAATCAGACCATGAGGAGCTCTCGGGATCTTCCACTAACTTAGCCGATCATGTAAGTAACCGATGGGTTCATTGTTTCTGCGCTGAATACACTACAATAGCATAGTAATGTGAGATATAAAATATGCCATGAGATCAGAGATCTTTAAATCTGCTTGAATGGTAAAATAATCTGTGCTGAAAGTGTCACGCGATTCTTCTGCACTTGTTCTTGTGAGAAACACGGCGTGTTTATGGTATAGGCCCTATCTGATATTTGAAATTATTGCTGGTCTTTGGTGCCGCTACTATCACGTGTTTTATATTTCGGTAGGCTATGTGTGTATCATTTGGGCTGTTGTTGTACAGAATGATCTCGAACTGCACATGGCTGCTTTAAACAAATTAATGACTTGGCGTTATATTTTATTTTAGTATGCTAGATGCCGTTATGCAAAGAACACTATTGTGTTTAAAGTATTGGACAGTGGTGTGCTTCCCCGTAGTTTGCAATGATGATGTTGGTAATGTATTTAATTGTCTCTTAGCTATTGATTTTTTTAGTTGTGGTTTGAGTCCATTTTACAGGCCCGATCTCCATTACAGTCAATCCAACTATGAATCTTTATATTTAAAATGACATCTGCTTTGTTTAAATGTGTTGATATCGATGTTGCATATCAAATGTTGGTGAAAGGAAAGTTTTCTGCGTCGTGAGTCTCGTGCATGTGTCGAGGATCGGGATATAGGCTATATATAGAGATTCATATGCAGATTTCAGCATCTGTGGGGTTCATCTGTACGGCATTCAAATGAATCAACTGAATTCATCGATTAAAAACCGGGAGAAACATTCAAACAATCATTTAAATCCTCATATAGGCCCACTTAACAACTCACTTAGAGTGTAAAAAAAAATGTTGAAAATAAGACACGCTGTGCTATTTGTTATTGGGCTCATTTTAATCATGACAAAATAAAAAAGTCAGTTCATCGGAACACTGACCGAGCCTCGAGGATGCATCGAGTTTGCGTTCGAATTTCCCTTTACGTCATTATTTTCGAACGCTTTGTTGCCTAGAATTTCTTTCGGTTTATCATTGAAAACATGGTTATATCTCGCGCGCGCCATTACCTTACATCGCTAGTGAACTGCAGATGATTTCAGCCAGAGGAACACTGTGAGCTTTAATATTTATTTGACTGTTTGTGAAGGCTATTTTTTATCGGCTGTGTGTGTAAATGTGTGTGTTTTGAGGTCCAAACGTGACATTTGCATAGCGTGCACGAGCATGTGTTGTGTTAATGAGAATAAATGATGTGTGTTGCCTGTTGCTGCTCCACATCCTTCATAAACACACACTGTCCTGATGCTCAGAAACTATTGCGATTATATTGCTGAATCTAAATAAATTGCAGTGATTCGATTCCTCAAAATCATATGGGTCTTGCACTGTATCATATGGTGTTTGAGGACAGCAGTTTGATAGTTTGATATGCAGATTTATTTAGGTAGTACCTATCTCATCCTTTTTTTTTTTCTTTTTTTTTTTGCTTTGATATGCATTTTTAATATATTTTGCCTGAGGCTACATCATTTGGTGAAAGTTGCTTTGCTGGGGATGAAGGACATGCCTTGTGCTCTCTCTCTCTCTCTCTCTCTCTCTCTCTCTCTCTCTCTCTCTCTCTCTCTCTCTCCCTCTCTACCCCCCCCTCTCCCTCTCTCTCTCTCTCTCTCTCTCTCTCTCTCTCTTCCTCTCCACCCCCCCCCCCCCCCTCTCTCCCTCTCTCTCTCTCTCTCTCTCTCTCTCTCTCTGCTGGCACTTATTGACTATTGAATATTACATATTTGTATTGTGCTGTCAGAGTGTGCAAGGCCTTTGTCAGGATATCCAGCTCTGTTCATCCTACTATTATAATAAAATCAAAGTATCCACTTCATTTGCTTATGTTAAAAAAAAAAAAAAAAAACAAAAACAAAATATATATATATATATATATATATATATTTAGATACAGTATATATAATATAAATGATATGTGCCTCCTCTGTTGGCTAAATCTAGCAAATAATCTGTACTAATTTACATTTGAATACATTTTGCCGTGTGCATTTTCTCTGTGTTCTCAGTGCGGTCTGTATCGTTCGTCTGGCATCTCTGTTTCTTCAATTATTTGAGGCTGTCAGTGGTTTTTATGTTGATTATAAATAAGCTAGAAATATATAAGACGCTTGTGTTTACATGGCATTTTTTAAAACACACATTTCCCATGAGAGTGCCGTAGATACCTATATACAGTATGAAGCTTCATGTGTGTAGATCACAGGTCATTCTCTCTGATCAGTGTTTGACTGCTCACGTCTGGACACACACTCACTTGTTGCTGTGCTTCTGCCTCTGTGTGTGTGTGTGTGTGTGTGTGTGTGTGTGTGTGTGTGTGTGTGTGTGTGTGTGTGTGTGTGTGTGTGTTCTTCTCTTCAGAATGATTCGGATAGGGTTTAAGAAAAGGTTCTGTATGGAAGTGTAAAGGGTTCCGTCAGGAGCTTCATACATATATATATATCCTTTTATGGGATCATGGCATCATTTTATGGATTTATTTGTAATTAATTATTTTTTGTTTTAATTCATCCTTAATTTTGCTAACTAAACAACTCGTAAACATACTTTATCAGTAGAAAAAATTGAAATCACCTGTTAATCGTGAAAGTATAATGCAGTCATGTAAGACATTTCTCTTTATATTGAACCTTTTTGGATCATTTTATGTAGCTTTAATTTGATGAATTAAACAGCTCGTAAACATACTTTATCACTAGAAAAAATCTAAATCACCTGTTAAACAAGTTTCTATCCATAAAGTGAGTTTGTGTTGTGTGATGATAAATGATATTGGATTGTGTGATGTTGAATGATATTTCCAGTATTTGACCGAGGTGTGTGATCTAGAACCGCATTAACATCATCCACTCCCGTCGAAGGCTCTTCTCTCGC